>NW_003852412.1:19301576-19385052 GCF_000181295.1 Otolemur garnettii
ACAACAGGTGTGGAGAGTTAAGGTAATGACATACACAACAGGTGTGGAGAGTTAAGGTACTGACATACACAACAGGTGTGGAGAGTTAAGGTAATTACATATGAGGGCTGCATGCGCAAAGATTGCCACCTGCTCTTTTCTCACGTGTTCTTTCCCCACAACCCCATGAAGAAGGACTAAGCATCAGTGTTTAACACATGCTTCTAGTGAGTGACCCATCTGATCTCCTTCTGGGACACTGAGTTACTTGGGGGATTGCCTCCAAGTCAGAAAATGTCTCTAGGCTTGCCAGGAGGCTGTCCTGTTCTCAATGTTTCCTTTTAATGTGATAAGAATCAGTAAGTGTCCTTTGCAAGCATGGTGTCCATTCCTCTGCATAATGGAAATAGCATTAATTAAAAATAGAGTTACCAATATTGAGATATAATTTGCATATAGTGACATGAATCACTTCTAAATCCTTTTGGGAATAGATACTGTTGAGCAACCCTCTTGCTTCTCAAAGTAAAGAATATTTCTATCTCCTCAGAAAGTCCTATATGATGTCAATCTTGAACTCAACTGCCACCTTTGGAAAGCATTGACACACTCCTCTCCCGGCACATACGTAAATATATACACATACATACGTATACACATAGAGATTCTAGAAAAGGCAGAATTAATGTATAATGTCAGACTATGCATAAATATATACACATATGCAAATTTTTTTCTGTCATTATAAATTAGTTTTTGCTCTAGGTGTACGTATTTTACGCATTCTGGTTTTGAAAAGCAGATAAAACATGTCTAAAGGATAGTCACCTGAGTCTGTTCTGTCAGTCATCAAAGAGGCACATCTGACCTCAAAACATACATCAGTGAACCCAGTGCAGCATTTTCTGTTCTTCATTTACTTGTCTTCACGTCCCTACCAACATCAAAAACTGCAGATGTCTATACCAGAATAATAAATCTTATTAAAAACAGGATACCTTAACCTTGAAATTGTAATATTTTATTCATATCAGTTTCTGTCAGGATACTGTATTTCATCCAACTAAAGTACTATTGCAAATAATATGCACATTTTATGATCTATTAAAATTATGCTAGGTATAAGTTGAATAGCTACTGATTGTAAGATTGTAAAACTTCCAACATTTAGGACTTCAAAATGTGAAATAAAATCTGTTTTATTATTATGCAGACTGTGTCATTCTTGCTGAGGTATCTTCTCTGTCAATAAGACAGAGCACTTCATTATAATTCTTTTATACTGCTTATTACCTTTGACATACCATGAACTATGTTAAAAACGATGAGAAGCACAGTACTTGAATATGCAAATGAATCGATGTAGATGTTGCATACAGAGAAATTTAGTCTTAGACTATTTATTTTGAGTAGGAAAAATAGTAAAAGTAATAAACAAGTTTCCATCCATCTTACATAAATGATGAGAATGATAAAATCTGAGTCAAAGGAATTTTTTTTTATTTCAGAATATTACAAGGCTACAAATGTTTCAGTTATATGAATTGCTTTTGTACAGTCTGAGTCAAAGTTGCAAGTGTGTCCATGAACCAGATCAGATACACCTTCCCTCTCAGCTGTGAATTTAACTGTGTGTCTGTCCCCCTCCCACCTGCTTGGTTCTATTTAATTTTACTTTCCCGAGTGCCCCTGAGTGTTGAAGGAATAGTTCCAACCTAACAGTGGGTACATGTGGAGTTTGGAATGAAGCCAGCAGCTAAAATCCTTTAGCCATCTGAAACACAACTCATATACATAACACTCACACATATACATATCTACACACAACAGATTCAAAAATCTGAAAGTTATACTGCTGATCAATTTTTGTACAAATCTAGATATTTCTAAAGAGTATGGTTTTGGTCACTAGTGATTCTCATTACCCTCATTCTACTTAACATCACTGTGTATCTCCAGATACACAGGTTAATGCACATTGTTTTCATAATATCTATTTTAAATAAGTGGATAAATTTTATAATATTACTTAGTATCCTATTTTTTACATCAGAATTTGATTTAGAATCTTATTTTCTAACAATATTTTCTTATTACTATAGGAAATGATGTGTGGCCTCTTCCTAATGGCAGCAGCAAGTAATATAATTACAGAGTGCCATTCCCAAAGTACCAAAGCAAGTATAATGACCAAAGAGGTAGAAAATTACCCTACAAGAAACGTTTTCCTGATTATATTTTAAATCATAGCAAAATTACCACTCTTCTGGTCTCTGATGATGTGTATAAGTCATTTAGAATAGGCTTTATATAACTTGTCTTTCTTAGTTCATTTACTATTCGATGAATTATTCCAATGCATCTTGAAGTATAATGTTAGCATTACTAAAGCTGAATTCAGGACAGAAATGAAATCTTTAATTGTTTACAGTTCTAGTGAGTATAAAAGACAACAAATATCATTTCTATTTAAGAAAACTCTGAAGACCATTGTGTTAAAAGTGTAGAAAAAAACATAGAGGTAAGGATATAACTTATTTTTTTTTTTTTGGCCGGGGCTGGGTTTGAACCTGCCACCTCCGGCATATGGGGCCAGCTCCCTACTCCTTTGAGCCACAGGCTCCGTCTAGGATATAAATTCTTATTGTTACAACTTCCCAATAATAAATTTGGATTTGAAATTCTTCTGTGAATAATCTATTTTTTACACAAATACAACATTCCTTGATTATTCATGTATAATTATTTTTATATTTTATTTCTTCTACAGTTAATCTGGAAAAATGTCAAACCTACATAAAAGTTTAGAGTTTTGAATAATAAAAGTCTGTATTGCTTTCATTACAGTCCTCAATTATTAATTGTTTGTCACTTCTGGCTCTCTCTCTCAGTGTATACATGTGTTTATAAATGTACTTGAATTGGTTAGGAGTGTTCCCGAGATACTCTGAAAATTACAGAATCAATCAGTTTGGGAATCTTAATTTGAACCCAGAAAGACTGACTTCCATAATCACTATCTTAAATCATCTTTTCAGAATGTCAAATTTTATGGTCTTAATTTTAAATACCACCCCCCCTAAATTTCAAGTTAAATGTTATTTAATAAATATCTACTTAAAATATTTTAAGGAAAAGATACTGTATCAAATGGAGTTTCTAGTCCTTATGCTATCATTGCCAGCAGAACACGAGATACAAAGCAGTATGGGTATTTACTGAAAAAATAACTATATCAGTGCGTATGTTAACGAATACTTTGATTAAGCATACATTTTTCATTTAAAATTAATTAGATGTTTGTTTTTATATATACGTTTACACTGATAGAATTAAGTTAAAAAACATTATCAGGAATAGATTGTCCTACATGTCAGTTATTTAAGAAAAATTAAAGTAAAGAAAATAAATAGAGCTATTACTTTGCTACAGGCTACTTGGAGAAATACTATAAAAGATGTTTTGGGTCAATTTTTCCTTATCTATATTGCATGTAGACAGAAACCACTTTAATTACTTTGAAATATTAACTTGGCATATTAACTCATGTAAAACGAGTTTAGTAAAATAATCTTACGTATATATAATTCATGCAGAAACACTAACATTCAAGATACAAATTCCAATTCAATGTCTCAAATATGTGCAAAGTAATTACATCTTTTTCACCTGTACTATTCTTATTATATTTCAGAAACTCTTTCTAAATGAGATTATGCTGCTTTTCATCTGAATATTTGCCAGATTGAACTGCTTTATGGAATTGTCCTTTGATGTAAGCATTCCAAATTGTATATAAAATCAGCACATCATACCCCATAAATGCATTAATATACACAGTTATGATTTAATAAAAAAATCAAGAATAAGAAAAAAAGGAAGAAAAAAATAAAGAAAAGTTTTCTTCACTCTTACAACCAACTCACGTAAAATTTCTTACCTTTGAATGAAAGTTTCCTGAGAATATGGCCCCAGAAATTCTTCATAAATGGAATCAAGCAGATAAGTGCCTCGCAGAGTTCATAATTAGTCTGGCTGTGTGATCAAGCTCTCGGCATTGCCCAGGCCCTGACGTTTGTTCTGCTAATAATGCTCTCCTGGCATTGGGTCTCCTGGTAGTCAGTCTACACGTAACGATTCCTTTTCAATGCTTAACGCTTTCTCAACTCAAATATAAAACATTACGCAGTACATTTCCTTTTAAAACTCTAAAGCGTTTCACAATTGTGCCTTTAAGATAATTATTTTACCCACTTTGAAGTGCAATGACTTGTGTACTGCTTACCCCCTTATCCCCTGTGAAGCACTTAGTGTTGGGATAGTTCCTTCTCCCCGTCTGCACCTTCTGTGGCTGCACCAGCTACGCTGCACTGCGTTACCCCACATGGATATGATTGGCTTTCAGTGTATGGCCTTCGTACACCTTCAAAACCAAAATTTAACTATTGAATTAAAATATATATTTAATTTCATGATTTAACTATATGCTTTATTTCATCAATGACATACAATAGAAGAGACATACTTTTAAAGTCCGAGGGCAACAAAAAGATCAAAAAGTCAGATTAAAAATAATGTGGTTACACTGTCAATCAAGGTGAATCCATGAGGTGGGATTTGGTGAGAAATTCACTAGGATTACATATAATGTCCTAAATTTAGGTCAAAAAACTTAGTATAATTTGGGAACTCTCAGCTATGAGGAAAAAAACAGACCATGTTTTTAATGGATTTGAAGTTTAAATCACAACAGTACAATGTAAATATATATAGTTGCAAATAAATAAACTTATACATATGTGGGGATAAATAAAACTATATTTATAAAGCATGAAATGCAGTCATTGTAAAATAACCATTCTGATCATATTATATCTCAAAGGTTTTTATGAATTGCAAGTATACAATTACAAGAACAATTCTAACAAATTACTGTTCTACAGAAAAATGATTCTCATGTATAAGAGCCTGGAAATTTCATGAGGGATTTTTGAAGAAAGTAATGATGGAGATCACAGAAATAAAAGAGAAAAACGATTTAGTAAAAACAAAATCGAAAGCTTTAAATATCTGAAGTACTTTCATGTGGAAGAAAAGGTTGATTCCCTTTGTTTTAGCTTCAGCATCAGAATTAGGTTAAAAGGAGACTAGACAGTTTTCTGTTCCATGTGAGATTGAGAAGTAAAATTCTAGTAATTAGTGTGGTTCACTATATCGATGCATACTGAGTGGTTTCTGAATAGTGCTCAGAGAAATGTGTGATTTTCATCGTACATCTATTTTACATAATTATATAATATGCATGTATTACCTTCTTAAAATATTTTATATTTAGAATTGAGTACAAAATATATTGAAAAAAATCGTTCTTTCAAACACTCCTAACCTTGAAGAAGTGGACTCTATAGCATTTGCTGCCTTGAGAGTTTACTCAAGTGATTATGCCTTTTGCATTTGTCTATGATCTAGAACTAAACAACACGTGAAAAAATGCTAATATGTAGATTTTTTAGATGATAAATGAATTTATTTGAATGTCTCTAAGAACAACATGCTTCCGTTTTCATACATATACAGACAAGTTTATGAAGAATCAAACGTTACTTTTGTTTTCTCAATTTGCTAATAGTAGGAAAATAAGCTACAATATTTTGAGTGGCTGGTAAATACTGAATTATAGTATTACTGTCAATTATAATGTGTCTCAATATATTATAAATTTGGAAAACCAGAAATAAAATAAAGCATAATATCTCTTTTGCTTTCCTCTTTTTTATTGTTAACCATCAACATACAAATTCAGTGAGCCCAAATATCCATTAATGAGCTAATGTTAGCTTTCTTGTAACTCTTATGGTACAAAGAAATATGAATTTTAATTAATATGTCCTAAATTGGCCATCTACTATGTGCTTGGTGTTGATTAGAACGTATGTGTAGTAAATAATTTATATGCCCTCGCAGCCCTAACTCTTAATTAGAAGGGATAAAAAAATAAGAATAACAGGTCTATTTACAACTGATGATAAGTTTGGTAGCAAAATTTTATGACTAAGTCATAGTTCTGGTAATTAATGATGCTAATTTAAATACTTTCTTAACTGTTTTTGAAACAATTGAACCATGCTATCAGCTGTCTGCAAGGATGTGTGCATAAATTAACATAAGAAAGAGGTCCAAAAAAATTAAAAGGTCATGTTTCATTGATATAGTCTTTTAAAGGACTTCTTTTCATTTTTATTTGCCTACCTATAGAATTGAATTTTCTTTAAGCAAAACAGTTTCATTTTTGAACAATGAAATTTTTAATTTTTATTTATCTATTTATTTAATTTTATTTTTTTGAGACAGAGCCTCAGTATTGTTGCCCCAGGTAGATAGCCATGGTATCATAGCTCACAACAACCTCAAACCTCCTGGGCTGAAGTGAACCTCTTGCCTCAGCCTCCTGAGTAGCTAGGACCACAAATGCCCACCAAAATGCCCAGTTAGTTGAAGGATGAAAATGCAATGACAATCAATATATTATGATGATTAATAAATGCTTGGATTCTTCTGTCCCCTGAACCAATATATGCTTCATGAATTGGAGAATAAATAATGAAATAAGAGAAAAAGACTCAAGAGTGTTCATAGCAGGGCAAGATTATGGAGACTTCTCAGAGAACAGGAAAAAAGACTCAGGTCAGAGACTTTAGTCCTAGAATAACGGTCCTGAATTCCCTTCTGTTGGTGCAGGAGACAGAGAAGAGGAGAAAAGATACTGACTTTGGAGTCTTCCCTAGTGTTTAAATGACTCTATTATTATCATTAAACCATCTTTTTCATTTCACTGTTCCAAGCAAGAGTTGTTTGTAACTGCCTATTACAGTACAATTCTTGCTATATTAGTATCGGATAAGCAATGGTAGACTTACTATGAAGAATTAAATAATTCTTGTCAGACAATATAAGTATGATCTCTTTTTTTTTTAAATTAAATTATAGCTGTGTTCATTAATGCAATCATTGGGTATAATGTGCTGGTTTTATATACAATTTGAAATATTTCCATTAAACTGGTTAACATATAGCTTTCACGACATTTTCTTAGTAATTGTGTTAAGACATTAATATTCTACATTTAGTACATTTCACATGTACCCTTGTAAGATGCACCGTAGGTGTGGTCCCATGGGTGGAGGGAGAGTATGATCTCTTTATATCTGAGATTTCTCATTCTCAGACTGCCATTTCACTGCTTGCTAAATAGAATCTGTAACACTTAACCTCTCTGTGTGAACCTGTTCCTTTACATGTCAAATAGGTATAATAATACTTACCCTTCTCACAAGGGTGTTTTAAAGATTAATTAGCTGAGTGCTTAGAAAATAGGAAGGCTATAAAAATGCTAGATATTCATATTCATTAGAGTCTGTCTTAAAATAATAAAACCAAAGTAATCCAGACTAGTGGGAAACATAGGCAAGCTCTTTGCTTTTTATGGTACGAGATATTCCTGTGCTGAGGCCTTTATATTTTCCCCTTCCTCTAGTCTCATATTCTCATATATCCCCCCTTTCTCTTTTCATCCCCTAATGCCCTCTTCTGCCTGCTTCTCTTTAAACGCACAAGAAGCATCAGGACGAGAACTCTTACTGTAAACTTTACAAAAGTGTCTTTGTTTGCAGGTTTAAATCAAATAATTAATGTTCCCTTAGAATATGTTAATGTTATGTTAATATTAATGTTACCTTAGAATTTAGCTGAATAATGTCATATTAAACACTTCAGTTTCCACAGTGTAGAATTATACCATGTTAAATATAATGGGAAGTGATTAAGGTAGCTGTCACTGATGGCAAATTGTAGCAGCAATGTCTGAAACTGTGTGGAAGATGGTGGGAATAAATAAGGAAAGAAATATTTTTCAACGTACTGGGGCGTGAGACAAATGCAAATGACTCAATATCAAATTTTTATGAAAACTAATAAGAACTACCAAAAAATCAATATGTTTGTGTGATTCGGACTGTGTTTCATAGAATGTTGATAAAATGAAATCTGGCAATCTTAAGTAATTACTAGGATTCTTTGTATCATGGCATTTTAGTAGTCTACCACAAAAATATAATAGGATTTAAATTGCGTTTTTGAAATGGAGAAGGCTCTGCTATCTTGTCTAGATTGATTCAGTTTTATTGAAGCTGTGTAATGAAAAGTAAAATTTGGAAGGAGAAAAACGAAGAGGACGGAGTTCACGAAGAGATTGATGCTGCCATTTACAACTGAAAATTAACCTGCACATTGACAGTGTTACCTGTTTCTCCAATTATCTTTTCTGGGATACTTCAGTTATTGTCGTGTAGTTTTTATGTTTGCTGCGTTTTAATAAGGCATAAAAGATTGCTCAAATCTATACTACCAGAGAGCAATTTGCACATTTGTGTTACAGCACATACCACTTGTTTCCTTAAACATTAGGGACAAAATAAAGAACATAGACACGTAGTCTCTAAAGTTTGGAGAATTGGATGTTGCGTTTGATCAGGATCAGATTTTTCTATCACTTGTGTTTAGTTAGGCTATGTTATGTTTATTTAGTCACAATAAGATATAGAAAGTTCATGATTCCAGAAGACTGTTCAGTCTAAAGAAAATATATAAGGTTAATCTGCTGTTACCATCACCATGCACTTTTGTTATGTGTTGTTTGATTTCAATAATTTAATAATGTATCCATCACTGATATCTTGGGCATTAGCAAAGATTATATGTGAGCTATTTTTCCTTTATCATAAATCTCACTCACACCGTTGATGTGAGTCTCAAATCTATATCTCCATGTGAAGTGTTTTTTTTGGATCCTGACCTATGTTTCCACCTATGTTTTAAATATTTCCACAGAGATACAAGACTGATTCCTGGTAGCAACTTTAATCTTTGTCAATAAACCATAGAAACTGAATTTGACAAGATCCAACAATAAAAAAAGAATACAAAGAATTGGAGCAAAATGTGAAGAAATTGACTTTTGAAAGTGTAGATATCCAAGTAATTTCAGGCGGTGGACAGCAGGAATTAATGGATAGCATCTCAAGTGTTTCTGTATTACAGTGGTTTAGCTTCAGCTGTTTTTTTTTTCTTCTTGCTGCTCCTCCATGACAGTAAAATCCCCAAACCGGAGTGGTTCATTAGTTATCTTAGGTCTCAGACATGCTTTTTTTTTTTTTTTTTTTTTGAGACTCACTTTGTTACCCACAGTAGAGTGCTGGGGTATCACAGCTCACAGCAACCTCACACTCTTGGGCTTAAGTGATTCTCTTGCCTCAGCCTCTCAAGTACCTGGGACTACAGGCTCCTGCCACAACACCCAGCTATTTTTGAGACAGGGTCTCTCTCTTGCTCAGGCTCGACTCAAACTGGTGAGCGCAGGCAATCCTCCTACCTCAGCCTTCCAAGCACTAGGATTACAAGCATGAGCCACCACACCCGGCCAGACATGCCCTTTTATTTATAGGTGGAAGGCAATACTGGGAAACAGAAGGAAACAGAAAGTTTCACCAAAATTATCCCAAGTGGGGAAAGAGCAATATCCCAAGTTTGTTACCCAAAAGAGGAGGCACCATACTGGCCAGTTCAAAACAATAGATTTTCACTGTTCAGACAATATTGACATTTCAAAATCAGATCTCCATGTCTCTGACATTGCACCTGTGTGTCCCTTGGCTCAGATACCACGTATCAGCTTTACATTTACCAGAAACTTGGGATTTTAACTTCAGAGTCGTGTTATCTCCATAGTTGTTAATAATGAATGGTTTGGGGATTTGGGGATTTTTATTAAAAAAGCCTGACTACTTTCAAAATGGACTTTTTTCTTTTTCTTTTCTTTTTTTTGAGCAGGGGTCTCATTCTGTCACAGAGGCTAGAATTCAGTGGCATCAATCACAGCTCATTGCAACCTCAAACTCCTGGGCTCAAGCAATCCTCTTTCCTCAGACTTCCAAGTATCTTGGACTACAGGTGACAGCTATCATACCCTGCTAATTCTTTGTAATCTGTGTAAAGATAAGATCTTGCTTTTGCTTAGGTTGGTCTCAAAATCCTGGCTCAAGCAATCCTCCTGCCTCAGCCTTCCAAAGTGCTAAGATTACAGACATGTGCCATTGTGTAAGGCCTCAAATTTATTTTATTTTTATCTGATTTGGAATACTTTTAGATTCCCATGGTATATGCAAAAAAAATTGCAAAGAGTCCTGTGCAGCCTTTACCCACCCACATTAGCAGCCAACCCATCTGAATCCAGACTGTGTGTCCTCACTCAGTCTGTGGGCTGCAGCTAGAATGCTGGTTTTGTTTCAGTGCCTGTGCAAGTGCTCTCCCAGTGCACTCTGCTGCGAGCCGCTTAGAGGACCACCTGCAACAGTGGTTGCATTCGACAATGTTGTCCACGTCTCAAAGCTTTTACTGTTTGTTCATGTTGATTTCACACAGAGACCACTCAAGAGTGTGTCCAAGACTTTATACACAGGTTTAAAGCGTCTCTTTCTACAGCTTCCTCTTCTCCATAATGTCTTAATCACTCTAGTCCAGAGGGTGGGTCTCTGCCTCTTTGCAGCCTTTGGCACAGTGCAGAGCAGCAGTGGTCTGCAGGGCCGCACCCCAGTGTCAGTGGTCACAGCTCTGGGGGATTCATACCCAGGATGTCTGCCATGACTGCACATTTTGTGGAGCAGCATAGTGCTTCTTATTCTTGAATTTTCTCTCGGAAGAGTGGAAATTGTATACAGTTTTTCTTTCCACCATTTTCTCTGCACCTGTTTGAAAGACAGGGACATGACTAGTTTTGCGGATTGCTGCTCAGATAGAGGCAGTATTGTCAAAGGGTTTCATTCTTCAAGGCACCCTTTGGCCAGCCTTTAAATAGATCAAGATTTTCTTAAGGATTTTATTTTTTTATTATATGTAAAGCGTCTGCATCTATTTAAGTTCAGGGTTGTTGTCACCCTCCTTCAGGTTGGCACATAAAAGAGAAAAAACAATAAAAACCACCTCCAAGCAATCTGCATATTTGTTAATCCACCATTCAGAATGTTCCCTATAGTACGTATACTTTTTATTTTGTATTATCTTACTTGTACTTAGTGGGAGGAATAGGGTAGAATACATTACTCCATAATGTCGGGGATTAGAAGTTATAAAATAATCTTCAGAAATATGATAGAAAGGATACTACAAAAGTATAATAATTTAGAAAGAGCTTAAGAAGGAAAAAAGTTAATCATGAACCAGATGAGAAAGTTTAAATCAGAAAATTTAAAAGCGAATTGCTGTGTATCCTGGCATTAAAGCACAGAGAAATAAAATCTCATAACCAATGTAAAATCAATACATTATTCATTAAGATTACTATAATTTTATTTTATTATTTATATCTTTCAGGGTAACTGGAAAAATTTGTTGATTTGTAATTTTAATGTGTAGCAGCAAATAAGCTTTACATTATTCATGGAATGTCTCCTCAGAGGACCAGAGTACGAAATTTGTAAAAGATGTGCATTTTCTTTTAAACTACACACACAGGTCAGTGTCTCTGTAACAGCTTGAAAACAAAACCTAAAGTTCTGTCAATGACTTGTGTATTTGGCTTTTGCTCTTGCCAAAAAAATATACGAATAAGATGATAATTTACTATTTGAAGAGAAAGCCAATTTTTTTTTTTTCTGGCTGGGGCTGGGTTTGAATCCACGACCTCCAGCATATGGGGCCAGCGCCCTACCCTTTTGAGCCACAGGCACCACCCTGAGAAAGCCAACATTAAATATGAAATACATGTAACTATAACCGAGCTGCATCTTACCCTAGGACTGATTTATAAAATAAGTATATGAGACAAGAATTATCTTAAACTCAATCTTAGAATCATTCAAGAATAGAAAGATTGAGGAGCTCCAGAAGTGGCATCTTCAACTGTGCACCCCAGAAAGAGATCATGTCTCAAATGTAAAGAGAGAACGTTTGCCCTTTCAGATATTTCAGCTCAGTAAAAAGAAGGAGGGTAGAAGATGAGGTGTAGAATGGTAGGTTTAATGAAGGGAATGTCCTTTCTGATTCTTCTGTAGTCTCGGTGAAGTAGGAGGTAAGGTGCTCAGCTGAGCGTGAGAGGGAGGAAGATGGTATCGGGAAGTTTAGGAGAAAGAAGTGAAGGAAGAATCACGTGTGAGCATAGAAGATTGGACACAGAAAAAGCAGTGAGATGGCAGAGTGGTACTAACGACCTATTAATTAAGTGTTAATTTGCATTTGTGTGCGTGTGTGTGTTTCTAACCTCGTGAGATCCTCAGATGTGTATGTGGAGAGAGCGATGGATCTAACAAGTGTTAATAATTTCCTGGGCTAATCAGATGAAATAACGACAGGAGAGTTAATGATTTTTGCAACTCAGTAATTATGATGGAGCGTGGTATTCAAGACAGGGAAAAGAAGAGTAAAATGGGGGTATTGAGGAAGGTGTAAGTGTCCCTGACTCAACAAATTAAGAGGCTGTAGGACAATTGAGTAAATGCAGAGTCAGGGAAACTGGAGAAAATAAGCAGGAAAAATAGACAATGTTGATCATAGACTTGGAGGTAAGATCATCATGGGGCTTCTTGACAGCAAAAAACATCTAGATCTGTGCTGTCCAGTAAAACTTTCCGTGATGAAGGAAATGTTTTATATCTGTGCAGTTCAGTTAAATTGGCTAATGAGCAGGGGTATGCAGCACTGTGACTAAGGAACAGAGTATTTTTACGAGCCCTTTTATGAAGCAGATTTATGGAGGGATGATGGACAGCCAATAAACTGCAGATGTTCGGAGTGCGTAATTTGCTAAGTCGTGGATCTAAGTATGTATCCCTGAAGCCATCACCACAACAGTTTAGACAGCTGATCTATACGTCACCCCAAACAGTTCTTGTTTTATTCAGACCTTCCAACCTCTCCCTGTATCTGCCCATTTCCGGACGCCCACTGATCCGTTATTTGCCATTCCAGAATAGTTTGCATGATCTGAGTTTTTATACTGATGGAATTCCACTGTATGTTCTTTTTTGTTTTATTGGTCAGATCCTTTCAATTAGCATCAGTCTTTTGAGGTCCTTCCATGTATGGTACAAGTATCAGAAGGTTTTTCTTTGAGGTTGATAAGCATTACATTATATGGTTATGTCATTAAAAACATCATAGATGAGCATCTGGATCGTTTCCAGGATTTATTTATTAGAAATAAAGCTACCAGACACCTTTCTGTATCATCTTTGAATGGATATATGCTTTCATTTCTTTGGGAGAAAGAGCTATTTGTGTAACAACTGGATCAAATGATAGCTGTGCGTTTCATTTGACAGAAACCGCCAAACGTTGCCAAGCTGCTTACTCTTTCGCATTCCCTCTCACGTATGAGAATTCCATTGCTCCTCATCATCGCCACATTTGATGGGGCAAGTCTATTTACATTTTAGACATTCAAATATGGTTCAGTGGTATTTTATTGTTTTTAGTTTACATTCCTTTCATAACGAATGACAAGTGTTATTTCATTGTTTCGTGTACTTATTTATCTTGACTCTATTTTCTACTTTGACTCTATTTTCTACCTTTTTATATATACATACATATTTTTAATTTTTAACTGTTGAGAGTACCTAATAGTTTTATGCATTTATAAGATACATGTGATGTTTTCATATAGGCGTGTGCAATATTAATCAAATCAGGATAATTGGGATATTCATCACTTCATACAAGGTCAGATATATTCTCCAATGTTCTTACCTAAAAGTTTTACAATTTTTTATTCTATTTTATTTATTTATTTATGTGTGTATTTATTTATTTATTTTTTGAGACAGAGTCTCACTTTGTCACACATTTGTAGAGTATAGTGGCATCATAGCTCATAGTAACCTCAAACTCTGGAACTCAGGCAGTCCTCTCACTTCAGCCTTGCTAGTATCTGGGACTACAGGTACTCACCTTGATACCCGGCTAACTTTTCTATTTTTAGAAGAGACAGGTCTTGCATTTGCTCAGGCTGTCCTCGAACTCCTGAGCTGAAGTGATCCACTTGCCTCAGCCTCCCAGAGCGCTGTACTGCACCCTACCATAAACTTTGGCTTTTTTTTAACATCTGTTGATCTATCTATGTGGTGAATTATACTGATGAATTTTTGAATGATAAAACAACTTTGAATTCCTAAGGGAAAAAGCTACCTGGTCATAACATATTATATTTTTATATTTTGGTGTCTTTATTTAGCATCTTTTTAAAAAATGCATTCATGTAAACCAGATGCTTTCTTTTGTGGTGTTTTTTTTTTCTTCTTTGGGGATGTTCTTTTATTTTTGTTTTGGTATTATCATCGAGCTGGCATCATAGAATTTATCAGAAAGTATTTCCTATTTTTCAGTATACTGAAATAATTTGTCTAGAATTGGTATTATTTCTTACATATTTTAGTAGAATTCACCAACCTTGTGTTCCTAGAGTTTTCTTGTAGAAGGATTTTTTTTATTTTTTTGAGATAGAACCTCAAGCTATCCCCCTGGGTAGAGTACTGTGACATCACAGCTCACAGCAACATCCAACTCCTGGCTCAAGCGAGTCTCCTGCCTCTGCCTCCCAAGTAGCTGGAACCATAGGTGCCCACCACAACGCCTGGCTATTTTTTGGTTGCAGATGTCATTGTTGTTTTTGGCGGGCCCAGGCTGGATTCGAACCTGCTACCTTAGGTGTATGTGGCTGGCACCTTAGCCATTTGAGCCACAGGCGCTGAGCCATTGTAGAAGGATTTTTAAGGTTAAAAAAATAGCAATTTATTTACTAGAAGAATATTCAGGTTATTTCTTCTTATGGAAATTTTGGAAATTGTGTCTTTCAAGAAAATTGTCAGTTTCATATAATTTTTCTTATTGAGCTAAATTTGCTTTTAATATTTCTTCATTTTTTTCTTTTGGCATCTTAGATATCTATGATAATGTAACCTTCTTTATTTCTCATATTGTTAATCTGGATATTCTCTTTCTTCGTCTTCTTTTCTTTGCTTTTTTTTTTTTTTTAAATCAACCTAGCTAAATATTTTTGTGTTTTTCCATCTCCCCCTGTCACCCAGGCTAGAATGCAGAGGTGTCATCATAGTTCACTGCAATCTCAAATTCTTGGGCTTATGGGATAGTCTCACATCAGCCACCTGATTAGCTGGAACTGCAGGCACAGGCGCAGGTACTAGGCCAAGTTTTCTATTAGAGATGGGGGTCTCACTGCTCCTGGAGTCAAGTTTCAAGTGATCGTCTTGCCTCAGCCTCCCAAAGTGCTAGGATTACAGCCCTGAACCACCAACCCTGGCTGTGTTTTTAATCAACTTTTTTATTTGCTTAGTAAACTTACTTTTGATTTCATTGATTTTCTCTATTCTTGCCTGCTTTCTATTTCATTGGTTTCCTCTCTAATGTTTATCATTTCCTTTCTTTCACTTAGTTTGGGTTTAATTTATTTAGATTCCTAGATTCTTAGGGTGAATCCTGAGACCCTTTATTTGTGAAAAAATCTGCTTTAAAATCCAGATTATGGACTGTCTTGGTGTGTGTTCTATGGAGACTTGAAAAGAATATATTCTTTGGTTTCAGTGGACTTTTATAGAAATGGCGATGAGGTTAATTTGTTAAGTTTTGTCCAATATTTATATGTGCTCATTGATTTTATGTCTACCTGAATAATTATTAAGTAAAGATTATTGAAATATCCAACAATAACTGTGGATTTGTCTATTTATCTTTGTAGTTTCATCTTTTTTCTTCATTTATTTTGAAGAAAATAATAGATAATATTTTGACATAATATTAGATGTCTATAATAGTTAAGATGGTTATAATCTATTATAATTAAGATGTCATAATATATTTTGACATAATAATAGATGTCTTGATAGTTAAGATGGTTACCACTTATTGCTATAATGTTGATAAATTTATATCTTTATAATAATAAAATGTCCATTTTTTTCTCTGATAATTTTTTCTCTGAAATCTACTTTGTCAATTAATATAACCACTCATTTTTTTGAACAGTACTATAATGGCACATGACTTTATACCTATATTTTAATGTAGTTGTATTTTAAGACAATATATAATAAATTCTTGCTTTCTCAAATCTAAATAGTTCTGAATTTTAATTAGACTATATATTATTTATATTTAACTTAACAATTGATGTGTAACTTATATATTCAACTTAAATATTAAATAAACTATCCTGCTATTTGTTTTCCTTTTGTCTAAGATTTGTTCTTTTTATATGTCTTCCTGAATTCTTTTATATTAATTTAACATTTTTCTCATTCTATTTTATCTCCTCTGTCAACATATGTAAGTATTTTGGTTTTGTATATGTGAGTGTGCATATACGTGCTTAAGACTTTTCACTATATATCTTTAGCTTATACCAGTGTACGTTCCATGATGCTCTTTTTGTTTTTTGGTATTACTTTAGGTAGGTTATTTCCCTTTAAAATTATACTCTGATCTTAACTTAAATTTTTTTTTATTAAATCATAGCCATGTACATTAATGGAATTATGGGGTACAATGTGCTGGTTTTATATACAATTTGAAATACTTTCATCAAACTGGTTAACAAAGCCTTCACCACATTTTCTTAGTTATTGTGTTAAGACATTTACATTCTACAATTTGTAGCTTTAACATGTACCCTTGTACCCTTGTAAAACGCACCATAGGTGTGGTCCCACCAATTACCCTCCCTCCACCCATCCTTCCACCCCTCTCCCCCTCCTCCTCTTTCCCCTTCATCTTGGGCTGTAGTTGAGTTATAGCTTTCATATGGAAGTGTGGATGCTTATGAATTGGTTTCATAGTAGGGCTGGGTACTAATTAATTAATTGTGTTTGAATACATTGAGTACTTTGGATGCTTATTCTTCCATTCTTGAGATAATTTGCTAAGAAGAATATGTTCCAGCTCCATCCATGTAAACATAAAAGAGGTAAAGTCACCATCTTTTTTAAGGCTGCATAATATTCCATTGTATATGTATACCACAGTTTAATCCATTCATGGGTTGATGGGCACTTGGGAAAAAATTTTAAAGTTATTTTCTCATACAAAAATAAAATAATTTTTTAAGGATGTATTTTCTTCCAAAGAGATATACTACCTGTTCTTGTACTAACAATGAGGCTTATTTTTAGAGTTGTAATCTATTTGAGTTTGAGAAAGTTGTCAAACTCAAAAAGAAATCACTTGTGTCAAAATCTCACAGCAAATAAATAGAGCTGGAGGTTAAGAAAGGAAGGTTGTCACACATGCATGCCAAAGATAAAAACTGTTGCAAAAACTCTCTGAAGGGCTCTTATGCACATACGCTTAGAACAAGAACTTTTGCCAAGGACTTTCAAAACTTCAGCTTGCTAAATGAGTCATGAAGACAGCTGGCCGGAGGTTTCTGGAACACGTACCTGACACACTGTCTCCACTAATGAACTGGCATCAACTCCTGAGATAAGTCCCCATAACCAATGTGCCCTCTGTTTCAAAACAAATTATATACACTGCTCCCTTTTGCTTTAAAAAGCATACTCTTGCCTCAACCTCTTTAGATATGCCTGTGGTCCTTATATCCTGTATATACTAGATTTGCGAATCCTTGTGCACTGCCAAAGAAACTGTTTCTTTGGAAGATCTGTTTATTATTTAGATTGACAATCTTTCTTTCTTTCCTTCCTTCCTTCCTTCCTTCCTTCCTTCCTTCCTTCCTTTCTTTCTTTCTTTCTTTCTTTCTTTCTTTCTTTCTTTCTTTCTTTCTTTCTTTCTTTCTTTCTTCATCCCAATGTAGTTACACAAGCACAAATTCAGACATGTTAAGTCTCAGGGTTGGTCTGGAGATTATACAATAGAATGAATTTTTGCCTTTCACAAGCTATTCTTAAAATAATAGTATAAGAACAAGTTGATGTGTGTAATTCCTAGTTTTATTCCCTATAATAAACAAAACTGTCCTCTTTGGGTCAACCCTTGAGATTCTGTGTTTTCTTAACTGGATAAAAGAAAGACTACTTTTAATTATAACTGGCCAGGAATATTTTCAAACAACTTAACAAAAGAAAGACAATACAATTTTCACTCACCCAGTGCTTCAGAAGGTTTTCTTATTGTCAACCCATTGTCAGAAGTTGTTTCCTTTCCATCGGTGAGACTTTTATTCTAAGAAGAGGGATGGGAATGGGGAGCTGCTTTCCTCTCATACTGGGAGCTCTTGAGAAGTGACTGATGAGGTGAACCCATCCTCTTACCCCATTCTTGTTCATACATAAGTGGAGAACCTGTGGGTGCCATCCAGAAAGCCAGAGCTTTGGAGTTGAGGCAGCCTGGTACTCTCCTGGCCTTTTAACCATCACTTCATTCCACTCTATTTATTTGTTTGGTTGTTCCCAGTGCACAGGAGAAGAATTAAATACCTACCTGAATTTATACAAAAAGATAAATGGTAAGTCTATGAAATGTTACCCAAGTTATTTCTGTCAGTCTTTACAGGTGTACCTTACTCGTGTGACATAAACCCATGAGATTATTATGATATCTCTGGTTAGTCTCTCTAATTCCCCCCAGGCCCACCCCCAAGTACTCACTATTTCTTCTTAGTGGTTATTGTGTCTGGCTACAGGAAGACAAAAGTGTAGAGAAAGATGTGGGGGATATATACACCAATCCTTATAGTTCTCACTCCGAGGGAGAGTGAGAGTTGTTCCTTTACTAGCTGGCACTGGCCCACCTACTGTAATTCACAAAGAAGTAGAACTTAGTATAGTACAAAGGAGTTCTTTTCCAATTGGTGTTTAGCATAAGTTGGGGCACTCGTGAAATAAAGTTCAGGTTAATTTTTATTTAATGTCCCTCTGTTTTCATTTATGGAGTGCTATGCCTCCTCTTTCAGCTGCTATTTCCTTCTAAACATCATTTAGGTGCCAATTCTAAACAAACATGTCCTGTTTGTGGAAGCATTAGCATGAGAAGGGTCTCTGAAAAATTTATAAAATCCTGTCAGGTATGCCAAAATATAACCCTGGCTTACCTAGGGAGAGAACTTCTGTATTCATTTTGAGTTTTATTTTCATTTACTTTAAAACTACATCTCTCAAGTTTCAGTATTATACTATTACGATTTTCTTTTCTACTTTACATCAACTAAACAGGTGCACATTTTTCTAGGTTGCAATTTCTTCATTTGGAAAATGAAGGATTTAAGAAATGCCTTCTTAGAACACTTCCAGTTCCAAAATAATATGAACTTGTTTAGGAAAAAGAGTGCATTTGTCATACTTAATCTTATAAAGAAAAAAATGTAAACCATTCCCTCAAATTTAAGACCAAAGCATGTTTTTATCAATAAGGAATGTTACATGTTCATTTTCCTCTATTAGCTCAACTACATTTAAAGCATGTTTTAAAATTTAATGTGTGACTTAGAAGTAGATTTCTCTATAAATTGGATTAATCTCATGGGCCTCATTAGAAAAAGACTTGAATTAAAAGTTAATATTTTATAACATTAATAGATATGTATCATTTAAGGCAGAGTGACAAAGTGAGTTGTTTTTACTTATAAAATATCTAATTAACAGATATACATCAAAATGCAGTTTAAAAAATTATTAGTGTCTTGAGTCCTTAATGTGAAGGCAAAAAATTTCCATTTGTTATTTTATCAGTGTTCAAGGTATAAAAAATGTTCACAGTAGCATAACGTACTCATCTTCTTTGGAGTTTCATTTCTTAATTCAAATATGATCAGATTGTTATAGCTAATTGATTTCAAACATTGATTTCAACTTTGATACTTCAATACATATCTACTATATTAGTTTCCCGTGGCTGTTGTAACAAATTACCAAAACATAGTGGCTTAAAGCAACAGAAATTTGCTCTGTCACAAGGCCAGAAGCCAAAAATAGATTTTATGGAGATAAATCAAGGTGTTAGCAAGACTGTACTGCCTTCAAGGTCTATGGGGGAGAATTCATTCATTGCCTCCCTCTTCCAGCTTCTGATGACTACAGGAGTTCTTATTCAGCCTAATCTCTGCCTCTGTGGTCACAGTACCTTCTTTTCTGCCTCAAATGTGGAGTCTAAAAAAAAAAGTCAAATACATAGAAAAAGAGAGTAGCACAATGGTTACCAGAGAGATAGATGTAATGGGAAGATGTAGGTTAAAAAGTACAAAGGTGCAGTTATGTAGGATGAATCAGGCTAAAGATCAAATGTGCATCATGGGAACCGAACTTAACACAGTCAGCCATCTGCATTTGTGGATTCTACATTCATTGATTCCACCAACTGTGGATCAAAATCATCTGGAAAAAAAAAATTACACAGAGTTCCAAAAGAAAACTTGAATCTGCTGCTGTATCAAATACTACATTGAATCCACACCAGTGAAGTGCTGTGATACGCAGGCATTGTACTAGGTATAATCAGTAATCTGAAGATGACTGAGATATATTGGAGGATGGGTATAGGTTATAAATAAATACTGCACCATCTCCTTGAAGGGATTTGGGTTGCCAAAAATTGTGAAATCTGAGAAAAGTCCTGGAACAAGTCACCCACAGATACCAAGAATTACTGTGATATTATATACTGGAAATTTGCTAAGAAAATAGATTTTAGGGGCTCTTAACCAGACATATAAAAAATGTAAGATGATTAATATATTAATTGGCTAACAAACACATGAAAACATGTTTACCATCTTTAATCATTGGAGAAATGCAAATCAAAACCACTCTGAGATGTCACCTAACTCCAGTGAGATTAGCCCATGTCACAGAGCCCCCAAACCAGATGCTGGCTTGGATGTGGAGAGAAGAGAACACTTCTACACTGCTGATGGGATTGCAAACTAATACCATCTCTATGGAAAGAAGTATGAAGAATTCTTAAAGAACTAAAAGTAGACCTTCCATTTGATACCGTAGTTCCATTACTAGGTATCTAGGCAGAAGAACAAAAATTATTTTACCATGAAGCCATTTGCACCAGAATGTTTATTGAAGCTCAATTCACAATTGCCAACTCATGGAATCAATCAACGCCCATCAACCTGTGAATGGATTAACAAACTGTGGCATATGTATCCTATGGAGTACTATTCAGCCATAAGAAAAGATAGTTTATCTTGGAATGGAATTGAAACACATTCTTCTTAGTAAAGTATCACAAGAATGGAAAAATAAATATCCAATGTACTCAATACTAATATGAAACCAATATACAAACAAAGACATGCCCACAGAGAAGATAAAACACAAATATGGTCCAGCGAGGGGAAGAGAAAAAGAGGGCAATTGGTGGAATTTCACCCAATATACATAATGTGAGTCATACAAATCACCGCCTGGTTTAAGGGCTAAACTACAAATTGGACTTTACCTTAAAAGTGAAAAAAGTAACCCCCAAATTTGTACCCTCATATAATTTGAAATAAAACATAAATAAATGATTAAGAATATAATAATTGGCTTGACTACAGTAATCGTTTTGCTACATATATGCACATCAAAAATCATGCAATACATGTTAAATATTATACAATAAAAAAAGAAAAAGAAAAAAACTCCTGTGGCTCCCTGTACAAGAATGATTATAATTACCTTTAGGATCCACCCGTGTAATACAGGCAATAATCACATCTGCTGCAATGTCATTTTTTCCACATCAGATAATACTCACAGTGTCTAGGTATTAGGACATGCATAACTTTTTTTGTATGGTGAATTTCAGCCTACCACAATTACTTTTGCAGAAATTAGAGTTTATTTTAATCAAATGCAATACTAATTCATAATCTACGTAATACTGACTCTGGACCTCTCAAGAACCACCCACATCACACATTCACCTGAGATCTTCCTATAAATGGAGTGAACATTGACAGTCTGGCTTTCTTTTTTTGGTCACTGTATTTTATGCAGTGAATCCTTCATATAAAGTTTGAGCTTAGTTCTCCCTTGTGGCTTAGAGAATTGTTTTAGATCATAAGCTTCTAATAGGAAGACACTTAGAATATAGTACTTTTCAGAGAGTGAATCCTTCAGTATGAGCTGCAGTGTGACACACCATAAATACATTTTTATTATGATTTCATGGATAATGAGCCATTCCTACCTCTTTGCAAATAAACAGGTATAATATAAAACAGGGCTGTCAGAGCAGGAGTTGCTCATCCATACTGCTGTAAATCGCTGACAGGGTAAACTGTTTTCCCGATTCTAAAACAGTAAGAAGATGACAGAGACAGTCTCGATTGAGTATGGAAAAAATAAGAAGTATGGGATTTTATAGTATAAACAACAAAAGTTAATTTTGAACTTTTCATCCAGTGATTTCATAAAAAGCCATATGAATCTCTGCTCTAATAATGTAATAATGAATTTTTAGCAATTCATGCTTGGGAGAAAGGTTGGACCATGCATAGAATTATATTTTAATAAAACCAGTATACCTTGTTCTGAAATATCATGAGAGAGAGAAAGAAAAAGAAGTGAGGGGGGAGAGACAGGCCGAGGGGAGTAAGAGAAAGAGGGAGAAGAAAAACCACAGCAGAGTTTCGCTTATCTCAGATGTGTTCAGTTTGGTGATATTTACAAATGTGGGTTCTCTGAACAGACACAAAAATGGATCTTTTCTATAACGTTTCTTCTCAGAGATGCACTTCTTTTCCTGACCACTGTATTAAAATTACCACCTCCACTTCTCAATGTTTTAAATTTCTATTTTCTGATTTATTGCTTATTCTTAGTAACAACAATCACTATATAGCAGTCAACATTTCAAACTAACTCACTTATTACTGCCTCCCACAGTAGAATGCTCACCCCACAGGGGCAGTGTTGCTGTATTCCCACTGCCATCACTGCCCCTGGGAAGAGTAGAAGTGTATCAGTTTTTTACTAAATCAACAAACTGATCATTCAACTAATATTTCTGATTCAGTGAAGAACTTACTTCCTAATTAACTGTTAAAATGTGTGTTTATGTGTTATTTTTGTAAACTATTTCTCACTTTCTTAAAATTCAGTGAACTTCATGCTGAGAAAAATCAAATAAATATGATTCCCTACAGTGCATTATATCATAGTATTGGACTTTACAAACACCCAGGAAATTGAAAACAAAATGCATACTACCTACTCGACACAAAAATCTCCTAAACCAACTTCCAACAAGAGAAAAATGAAAATGAGTGTAAATCAGATTCCAGAAGCTTCTTCTGATCAAAAATCTTCTAAGACTATTATGTATTTCTTAATTACATATTACGTATTACATATTTCTTAATTTTGAATCCTAGTACCTTGCGGTGTGTATCGATGTAGTAGGTGTCTAATACATATTTGTAAAACTTTGGAATAGACTTAGTAAGGTAGAATCCCATAGCATTCAAGTGACCCATTTAATGTGTCCAATCCCAAGGTTTTTGGTATTTTCAGTGTTACAACACTGAATTATCACCACAATGAACTGGTATATTTCATTATGGCTTAAAGGAATTTATGCCAACCCTAAAACCCCTCCTGCTCTAGTAGTACAAAATCTAATTTCTGACTATAGACAAGCCATATAAATATGTGATCTTTTGTTTCTGACTTCTTTTGTGTGGTGTGATGTTTTCATGGTCCATCATGCTGTGGGGCTCCATTCCTTTTTTTTTTTTTTTTTTGCAGTTTTTGGCCAAGGCCAGGTATGAACCCGCCACCTCTGGTATATTGGCCTGGCACCCTACTCCTTGAGCCACAGGCACCACCTCTGCTCCATTCCTCTTTAGTGCCAAGTAATATTCCACTGCATTTTTTCATTCATCATCTGTTATGCATTTGGCATATCTCCACATTTTAGCTACTGTGAGTAATGTTGTTAATAGACTCTATATACAAGTTCACAATTTTCTAGTGTATATACCTAGCAGTTAAATTGTTGGATCACATGGTGGTATGTGTTTATTCTGTCCCCAAACTGCTAGAATATTTTCCAAAATGACTTTCCTATCAACCATGTATGAGGTCCCAGTTTTTCAATATCCTTGCTAACACTTGGTACTATCTTTCT
Organism: Otolemur garnettii; assembly: GCF_000181295.1. NCBI lineage: Eukaryota > Metazoa > Chordata > Mammalia > Primates > Galagidae > Otolemur > Otolemur garnettii. The sequence continues at coordinate 19,325,700 of NW_003852412.1, forward strand.
TATTACAACCAGATGGCATAATTACATATCCAAAATGGCATCTACTACTGTCTAAATGTTTGTTTCCTGCCTAAATTCATATATTATAATTAAACCCTCAAGGCAATGAGGATTAGGGGGTGGCATTAGAGGGTGGGTTGTCTAGGGTCTGATTAGGTAAGGGGGCAGAGTCTTCACGAATGGGATTCCTGTCCTTATAAAGGAAACTACAGAGACTCTTCTGCTGCTTCTCCCATGTGGGGTTACATGGTCCCTGAGGGGGAGGCAGGCTCACTACAGACTCTGAGCCTGCTGAGGCCTTCATCTTGGACTTTCTAGACTCCAGAACTGTGAGAAATAAACTTTGTCATTTACAAGCTACCTAGTGGATGGCAGTTTGTCACAGCAGCCTGAACAGAGGAAGGCCATGTCCTGTTGTGCACATCATTTGCATTCTCTGGTGTCTAAACTTTCTGAGCACCTTTAGCGTTATTATTGACCATTTTCTTTAATTTCTAGGGAAATATCTATTCCCATCCTTTGTCCATTTATTGATTTGCCTATTTTTCCTTTCATTATAAAGGTGGTAAAAGTTTTTTATAAATTCTGGACACCAGTTCTTTTTCAGAGAAGTGATTTGCAGATAATTTGTCCCATTCTTCATGTTGTCTTTTCACTCTCTTGAAGGTGTCTTTTTAAAGCCCAATGAAATTTAATTCTGATAAACTCCGATGAATCTTGTTGGCTTTGTGAGTATTTTGGATTCATTGACTAATCCAAGTACTGAACAAATTATTATATCTATATTTTATCTGAGAATTTTATATTAATTATTTAGTTCTTACATTTAGGCCATTCTTTTTTTTTTTCCCCAGTTTTGGATGGGGCCAGGCTTGAACCCACCAACCCTGTTATATGGGGCCAGCACCTGACTCTGACTCCTTGAGCCACAGGCACTGCCCTCATTCATTCATTTTAAATTAGCTTCTGTATGTGATGTGAAATAGCAGCCCCACCTGTTCTCTGTAGGCAGATAGCCAGTCATTCCGTTTGTTAAAAGGACCATCCTTTCTCTGTTGTTTAGCTTGGCACCCTTATTAAAATGGTGCCAAGCTGTAAATGCAGTTTTATTTCTCAACTCTCAATTTGATTCCACTGTTTTATATTTCTATTTTGTGTCACTGCCACATACTCTTGGTTACTGTGAGTCTGTAATAAATTTTGAAATCAGGAAGCATGGGTACTAGAATTTGTTGTTCTCCTTCAAGATTGTATGGCTGTTGTGAGTCCCTGAATTTCCATATGAATATTAGTATCAATCTTTCAATTTCTGCAATAAATACCAGCTGTGATTTTGGTAGATATTATGTTGAATCTTGAAATAAATTTGGGGATTATTGACATGGGACAAGTTTAAGATTTTCAGTCAAACTGCTGGTACTACAGGCATGTACCACCGTGCTTAGCTAATTTTTTCTAACTTTTCCACTTTTTAATAATAAGGTAATAAAATTCATAGTGAAATTATTACATGGATGATTTATTTATCCAAAATCCCCATATAAGATACTTTACATTAGGATCCACACTGTAATGGACAAAAATCTGTGTACATCCATCTTCATTTCAATTCAATGAATCCTAAATATAGAATTATAAGACCAGATACAGTGCAGATTTTTAAAGTACACAATGTCATACTGATAGCTAAGGATTATTTAATGAAAAGTATTAAATACATAAAATATGTGAACACTTACACTTAAAATTCATAGAATCCACTAAGACTATAGTCTGGCGACCAATTCTTCCAAACTGTTCTACCCCAGTGAGGTAGAAAGTATAGAAAAAAAAAATTTTTTTTTTATAAAGAGAAATTTTATTTAAGAAGAACAAAGAAAAAGTTTAGAGCACTTCCAGAGAGAGGTGGAAGTGGGTCCCTCTCATAGTGGAGCAGAGGTGAGAGAGAGAGAGGAAAGTATAGAAATTGAAAGTAAGCTTTTATAAAATGTTATAGCAATCTGCCAGTAATGATAAGTCAGTTCAATCTAACAATAATAATATTTTCCATGTAGTTTACATTTTCCTTATAATTCATTTTTATTGTTATTTTATATGTTCATGAGAAATGGCAAATTAAAAACAATATAGTCAACCAAAGGCAAATGGCCTGACAATACAGACTAAATCTGCTGAAGTATGAGGACAGTAGCAGAAGCAGGTATAGAAATTCTTATATTGTACATTCTTTTCTGGACAGCCAAATATTTTGTCAAGCTAGAGATTTTAGACTTGCATACTTAAAGAAGCATCACTTTTTCATTTAGCATTGGTAATGATAAAGACTTGGATCCAGCAGTGTTCTGCCAGCTAAGCACATGTAACTATGGAATCACCAGCTCACGTCATGGTACTTTTGAGGACTTGTATCGAATCCATGCCACATATCTGACGTGGCAATCCTGTGACATCATTCATGCCCCAACAATCAGGTCCAGTAGCTGCTCATTAGACATTAGTGAGGGCCTCATGTCAGCTGACATGATGAAACAGACATTTGGACAATACACCACTTCCACACCACCTAGACTGATGGTTTGCTGTCAATGAGTTCTATTCTTTTTTGCCTATCCTGGCACCAGGAACAAAACTACCTTACTTACTTTGTAATTGTATTTACAAAAAAAGCATCTAAAATAGATACTCAAAATTGTTACTCAAATCAATGGAAAAGGGTGGAGATTGTTTATCCTTCATAAATCCGATGCTTCAGATTTAGCATTTAGATTAACAATTTTCCTATACATTTTGTTGTAAATCACATAATTCACTATTATCATTGCCAAGTTCACCCAAACATGAATTACACACAAATTTTTATGAAAACATGTGTATACAAAGTAATTTACATAAGTTAGAATGAGTCAGATATTGTGGAGGAGCAACAAAGAGGCAAATTATTAACATATGAACTCAATTTCAGCAGGAGAGATTTGACAGTAACATTGCTACTTTAGTTTTCTTCATGAACGGATGATTTGTGAGTTTACCTTCAGGAAACCAGGAACCTGGACAAATGTCCATTCTAAAGCAGTATTCCCACAGAATAACCAAAGAGGATTGGAAAAATTCAAGACCAAAAAGCCTAAACACGTTTTCTGCCTTTAGTTGTAGATCAGGCCTTTGAGATTACTGAAAATTAAAAACCACAACAACAAACAAGATCTCAGTCCAACTTTTGGTAAGATAGGAGATAAGAAAAAGATTAAAAGAGAATTAGATAATATCTGCTTAATAAGAGAATCTACCATAAATTAACCCACATTTTTAAGGTTTTTCCTATTAGAATTCTGTCAGTTCCTATTACAAGGTAGATTAGTCTAAGAAAAATAGTTCTCCCAACTTTCTATTCTTGGAAATAGAAATAATATTACTTTCTCCACAAAAGAAGGAGACGAAATCATATTACTTTCTCCAAAAACCTCATATTCGCAAATCACCAGACATGTCTGGTGATAATTTTCAGTCGTGTATTTTTGCCCTTCCTACAGACTTTTGCGCCATAATGGAGACCTATTCATAAGTTGCCTTTTTTTTGCACTCACAAAGTAAGAAGAATGTGAATAAAATTTCTTTATGAAGTAAAGTTTTGCTTGAAAAGTTATAGGAAATTTCCATTTTGAAATATGTTACCTTAAAATTACAGTTTTTTATCATCATATTAAAGCAGCCTGCAATTAATCAAAGCTTTATCTTTCAGTAAAGTGCTACCAATTATCAATTTTATTTGTGAAATAAAATGAAATTTATTTCTTAAGGCATAAATGAAGTCATCACAATAGGCAATCTCATTCTGATTTTCTTCTTCATTCTTCCTTTGTAATTCTCACGACCCACAGCCAGATCACAAGGGCAGCCCACCTGGTGAGCGGAAATGCCCGACTGTGGCCCTTCAGAATACTCTGTCCACTAATTTACTTCATGATATTACATATAAAAGGCCATGCACTAATATAAAGCCAGTCTTACAACAAACTTAATGTGTCATCTGTTTCCAATTAAAATCCATTAAAATTTCTTCTTTGATTGACTGGCATAAATTTGAAGAATTTATATTAGATAGTATTTTATAATATAGGTGTTAAAAACCATAGCAAACTAAAATAGGTATTTTTCTCTAACCATCTTATCACATAATTATGATGTATTAAAGTGCATATCATATCTTATTTATTTTAAATATTGTGACTATATAACCTAAAATGCTGATGTAAATTATCTCCTAGACCTGATACAGATGCTATTACATATTTAATATTTGTTTTTAATTAAGGTATATTAGTTACACCATATTTGTTATCAAATTACTAGTTATAAACATAATAAAATACAAATTGTAATCTTCATGACAGTGTATGAAATTATTTTTCTGAATGTTTGAGTATATTGAGTATGACTGGCCTATTACTCTATTCACTTTGTTATTAGGCTGTCAGAATTTTTTTTAACAGATTCTAAAAATTTGTTCATAATTTAAGTATATTATTAGACTATTACGTTTGTTAATATGTTTGACTGGCTTTCAGCTGAACTTATAAAAGTCTTTCAATATTGTCTTTCACTAATGTTTTTTTTGAGTACTATTATTTCATTTTTTATACATGTATGTTTAGCATACATGTTGTTGAATGCTATGAATTATTATTATTTTATTTTATTATTATTTTTTTTAGAGAGAAGAGTCTCACTTTGTTGCCCTTCATAGAGCGCTGTGACATCACAGCTCACAGCAACTTCCAGCTCTTGGGCTCAGGTGATTCTCTTCCCTCAGCCTCCCGAGTAGCCGAGACCACAGGCGCCCACCACAACACTCGGCTATTTTTTTGTTGCAGTTTGACTGATGCTGGTTTTGAACCTGCCACCACCCTCAGTATATGGGGCCAGCACCCTGCTCACTGAGCCATAGGAACTGCCATGAATTATTTTTAAAATGTTATTTAGTTGATGCAACACCAGTACTTGAATATTCTTAAAATATAAATGTAGAGGCATGTGTCCTAATAGTTCAATGCTTTGTATGTGGAGTTGTGCCCCATATTCTATTCTGTTTTGAAAACTTGTTTCTTCTGTTTCAAGTCATAAAAGCAACTTTGTTGTTGTGTGGGTTGGTAATTTATTATATAAATATTATTTAATATTCCTGGCCATTATAAAATAGTATTTTACTAACTACCTTACAGTGAATTATAAAAGCTGGAAGACGGTGGAGATAAATCAGTGAGCTTTCAACGACTCTCGTTCTTAAAAGAAGGAAAGCTCAGAGCGGCCCTTTCCCTGAAGGAATTTCTCAAATCATTTTTTCTTTTTTTTTTTTTTGGCGGAGGAGGGTTACTGTAAATAAACCTTGCGAGTTCACTTAGGGGTAAAATCTATACAAGAAGCAGTGGCCATTCTGGGCTCATCGGGCTGAGATCAGAGCTGGGGCTGCCAAGGTGGCTTGGCTATAAAAAGTAAAATCCCAGAGAGGAAAGATTTCATAGAAGTAGCTCAAAACGTGGAGCATAAATTGTGCTCCAAGTATTGGTCAACTTCTGTGCTCTCGCCCAGAGAAGGACCCGAAGCCCCGCAGCCGTTGGAGGGAGGAAACTGACTTCAGCAGCTGTATCCGCAGGATGGGGTGGGCTGTAGTCCTGCTTCGCGATGGAAAATGAACATCAGAAAATGCCTCACAATTTCGCTTCAGTTCCCATAAGAGCCATGCCCGTGGAAAAAATGTCAGTTAACACTTGGCAATCTAGTTCAACCTAAGTCATCAGTCCATTTATTAAATGGCCCCGTTTGGTTTTCAGAAACGCCGCCCTGTGGCTGGTAACTCCTCCCTGGGGCTCCTGGTTCCTCCTCCGTCCCGTCTTTCCCAAGGTCATAGCCCATGTTCACCACAGACACGTCTGTGGAAGAAAAAAGGAACTAAACAAAATAGCTAAAGCAAAAGCCATGTTTTTCTGAGGTTATTTTTTTCCAAAAGTAAGTGGGATGGCAAAAGGGATTTTTTGGAGATCAAACCAGTCCCGATCTTTAAATTTTCTCTAAAAATCTGGCCTGCCTCCGGACCATAAACATTTTCTCCTCCTTATTGTCCCAACTGGTGATGTTCGTATCAACATAATTACTTAAAAGGTTTTGTGGAGTTCTTGTCTCCGGGCTTCCTACTTAAGAGAAAAGCCACGGCTACAAATTGCGTTAACACCTTTTCTCCACTGAGTCTTTGGGGACACACTTAATTCAGATACATCCTTAAGCTTCTTAGAAACTTTATCGTTTAACACAGAGCACATGAGAGACAGTCTTGAAAACCACGCAGGTTTATTTTTTAGCCGAAGAGGAGGGGGTATTTTTCCTTTAAGGAGCAGATAGTGAAAATGCTAAGCTTGTCGGCCATCTGGTCTCCGATACAGCTATTCAGCTGGGCTGCTGTAGACAGGAGCAGCCACAGTAACATGTAAACAAACGGACATGGCTGCGGCCTATTCAAATTATGTATAAAGACGCATGGCCCTGCCGTGAACCATACTTTGCCAACTCCTGCTACAGCCCTGGGTTCTGCCATCTTTCTGCTGTCTTTCTCCACAAGATTATTTTGCTGGGAGAGGTATACTTTGCAATAGTTTTGGGGTTTTGTTTTTTTTTTTTCCTTCCTCCCTTCCTTCCTTCCTTCCTTCCTTCCTTCCTTTCTTTCTTTTCTTTGTTTCTTTCTTTCTTTCATTTTTGAGACAGAGTCTCACAGAATGTCACCCTCGGTAGAGTGCTGTGTGTCACAGCTCACAGCAACCTCCAACTCTTGGGCTTACACGAGACTCTTGCCTCAACTTCCCAAGTACTGGGACTACAGGCGCCCGCCACAATGCCCGGCTATTTTTTGTTGCAGTCATCATTGTTGTTTAGCTGGCCCCGGCCGGGTTGGAACCCACCAGCTCCAATGTATGGGGCTGGCACCCTCGCTGCTGAGTTATAGGAGCCAAGCTTAATAGTTCTATTTTTAACATTAGGAAATCCTGGCTCATTTCTGTTGTCTAAATTTTTTTAAGAATCTGAATTACATTGTATTAATTTCCTTCTTCTCATAACTTATCACAGCCAGCTATAGGATGTCAGCTGGCACACTGTGCCTTTTTCTTGGGAATCCTCCCAGCCAGACTCGTGAGAATACTAAGTACCTTTCAGTGTCCCACGCTGCTGCCAGGGACAGCGTGCTAATCTCACTACTGCATTCGGAGGGTCATGTTTTCTACAGCTGCTAATAGCAGTTTTCATCGTCAATGAAGCCCTCACCAACAATATCTTCCAGGCTTTTTTTCCTATTTTCTCCCAGTATTTATGAACAGTCTCCTTGAGAAACTTCCACTTTTTCCTAGGACCTAATTTAGCTTTTTCTTATGACAGTGCACCACTGTTCTAGCAGATTCTCTGTTAGTTATGACTAAATGACAAATACCTTGAAAACTGCTGCCTCAAAACCATCATGCGACTTAATACAGCTCCTGGGTTTGTTAGTAAAGAAAGGGGGCTGGGCTCTGCTGAGTGATTTTTCTGTTCCATTTGGTGTCAACTGCTGTCACTGGATGTTATTCAGCTGGCAACTAGACTGCGCTGGATAATATAAAAAGGCTGTGCTTACCTGCCTCGCAACGTGGCAGAGGTGCCTGAAAGGCTACACTTACCTAAATCACTTATCTTTCCGTCCTTAGTCTCAGAAACGCTTTAGACGACCTCTTGGCAGGAAATTCAGACTTCTTACTGAAAGGTAAAGCTCCTTATGATGGAGGCAGAAACTCACAGGCCTTCTAAATGCTAGGCAGGAATCCAGCTTACTATCAGTCACACTGTTCTCTAGTTTTCAAAGTAATCATGGACTAGCTCGCATTTAAAGGGAAGGGGACATAGAGCCCCCATCTCTCAGTGGGAAGGGGACATAGACCCCCCCATCTCTCACTGGTGCCCATTTTTACCCATATATACCTCTTAGGATTGACATATTTATAAAAAATAAAAGTTAAAAAAATCTGTCAATCTTTACCTGATCTGTTCATCTCTGATATCCAATAACTCATTTTGAATACTTGCATGAATATTATTCATTCCATTTAACATAGAGAAAAAAAAATATATATATATATATATATGGCCGGGGCTGGGTTTGAACCCACCACCTCCAGCATATAGGGTCAGCGCCATACCCTTTTGAGCCACAGGTGCCGCCCCATAGAGAAAATATTAATGAACCATTTCACTGTAACTATGTGTTTATGGTATGGTAGCTGTGGAATAATCTGAATTTTATGAAATTAAATCTATAGTCATTTTTAGTTACATCGTAGAATATGGAAGGGGAAGGAGACTAATAATTTGTTATTAAAACTCTTATTCTTTCTGAACCTCTGCATGTGGGACATAGAGAACATGTCCTATTTTCCATTCTAATGACTTAGTGAATCAGTGCACGTCCAAATGCAGGGCCGGAGCATAAAGGAGCAGGGTGCTGAGAGCTATAGTCACTTGGCAGAATTTCTGAAGAAAGAATGAGATTGTTGTACTCTGTGAAAAATGAAATTGTAGATTCCAGGGTGATGAATCTTAAGCATTTTATAACATGCTCAGGGACTGTTAATAAAAGTTACTTCTAATAGTTAATTTTTGGTTTATTCTTATTCTGAAATATTATCCTCCTTTCATTTTTCCAAACCTTTAGTAAAATATGTTACAACATATTTACAGGCTGGCCAGAACTATTAGAGCATCGTTTGGGGGTTTATGTGGCATTCTCCCTCTGCATATCTTAGAAGGACCTAGTTAGCCAACTTGATTCACTTTATTTGAAGATCTCACTACCAAATTTTTAAAAGTTAAAAGTTTATTTTAAATAATTTATAAAAAACTATTTGCATGGTTATTAGCCAATGAATATAATGTTGAGAAGTTATTTAGAGATACTGTTATTCATTTGAAGCAGATTAAGTCAAATAAACTTGCTGCTTTATAAAATATGAAATTTGAAGATAAGAATTTAAATGCTTACAATGCAACAATTAGTTTATTCTATAAGGTGCAATATTAAATTAAAATAAAGATCATCTCTATATATCCACACGAAGTCATGCGCTGTGATTTTCAAAGAGGCTTACATTTGGTATCCAAAATTCACAATTCGTCAAGATTTCACTTGTTTTGCATACTGCAGAAAATAGTCATTTTTAGAAAAGGCTTGGCTATTTGTCACTTTGTAGTAGTTCAGCAAAAGCTTAGTGATTAATACATCTGTGGAGCTGTCAATAGGTGGCCTCTGATAAATCTGACTATTACCATATCAAATGAACGGCTCATTTATCAGCCTTTGTATACCCTGGCTGTGTCTGTGCACATGGTGGAGAAAGATAATCACACAGTGCTTAGAACAAACAAATTGGTTCATTTGTGCTAGGTTTGTAATTAGGAAAAAAAAAGCCAAACTGGATAAGACAGAGCAAAGGTCCCCAGCTAAAATGAATTTCATTTTCAAATCCGGTAAGAAAGAGCTCAGGAAACAGACTCTGCAAAGCTTAACATTACGTTCTTTTGAAAACCAACCAGTAGATAATAAAGATATACCTTAAAATTAAATCACACTAACATGTTTTGTATTAATTTCTGGATTTTTAAGTTCATATGATGAATATAGTAACACCTTAATGATATTATATTTCTTCAAAGACAATCTACGTTAAAAGGTTTAATAATAAAGTACTATGTTTCAAAACCAAGAATTACTATCTCTTCCAGCAATTAACAGAGTCCAAACTGCGAGCCAATTTTTAAAAAAGTGTATATGTCTATATTGATATTGGTCAATCAATCTAGCTATGATTTTGAAAAGTTACATTAAAAGAATAATATTTTTCCTCTTTAATCACAAATGTGGTAAAGTACTGTAGTGTGCTAAATCTTTTTAAAACACATGCGAGGGTATCACATATTCAGATACCACACCTGAGTAATCACTGTAGCATACATACTCATACAAACAATGACTTAATGAGGAGAGAGAATAATTTGACATTTGTCAAAAATTAATGCTTCTACTTTGAATTTAACTGTTGTGTTTATTCATATCAATAAGCTCTTGCCCCATGTTTTTCAAATGAGGAAATAAAATTCTAAATTATATTGGGTTAACATGAGCTAATAGAATAATATAGAGAATAAAAAACTCCACGTTAAGCGAAATGATAAACTCCAATTACATAGTGAAAGGTACAACATAACTGTAATCCAGGGAATTGAATCTAATAACACATGTCTATACTTACCTCTTTTTAGTCAAACAAACATTCAAAATGGTGATGTCCCAGTTGTTTGTACATGGAAAATTATGCAAAGCATAACTCAAAGTAATCATTTTATGAAAAATTTGCCTTAACTTTGGAGGAAGTGTGAAATTTTTTCTATCCCTAGATCTTCATTTAACTTTCAAATTATTTTTTATCAGAGTTACTACTAAATGTCTATTATTTTGGCATATATAATACTCTATATAGATTAATGTCTTCTTTGGTTATTTTATATGACCTTCGTATTACTCTTTTTTTTTTCTGAGCCAAACTATGTCTAGACTTCAGAGCATTCTAGTAGGTATATTTTGATAACTATAAGCCACTACATTCAAATACCTTACATGGCCAACAATATGAAATGTCAATTATATGTAATCACTGCTGTGATCAGGAATTTAAATGCATATAATTTTTTTTGTAAAAAATAATCATAATTCTACTTTTCTTCCATTTAAATTCTTTAAAAAATAAAAGTTATGGGGCAGTGCCTGTGGCTCAAAGGAGTAGGGCACTGGCCCCATATGCCAGAGGTTGCAGGTTCAAACCCAGCCCCAGACAAAAACTACAAAAAAAAAAAGTTATATTTGTGTGATTCCTTAAAAATGTTTACAGATGTAAGGATACAGTGATTAAACTCTGGAGTCAAACTGCTTGTAGTGGCTACCTTCTCTGACTCAGAGATATTTGGGTCAATGAAATGAAACTTTTAAGCTTCGTCCTGTACATTTTCCTAGTGTCCAAATCCTGTATTATTCATGTACTACATAGCAATTCAGTGAATTCCCAAAAGTGCTTTTCAATATTCAATTTGCTCATGTAGCATGGGAAAAATATATTACCATCTTTCTAGTGATTAAATTGAATTGATGATATTATTTCTCTCACAATTCTCTTATTTCAATGTTTCAGATCTTTTTGACATTATTACTGTTTTTTTTAAATCTAAACTTCATTACTTATAATCTATAAGTTCCCAGTAGCTCTGTCCCCTTTGTCATCTATTAGATCATTTTCAAGGGCTTTTAAGTCTTAATATTACACCTGTAATCTGAGAACTCTAGGAGGCTGAGGTGGGAAGATCCCTTGACTTTGGGAGTTTGAGACTAACCTGAGCAAGAGGCAGACCCCATCTCTATTAAAAGGAGAAAAATAAGCTGAGTGTCAGGGCAGGCACCTGTAGTACCAGCTATTAGGTGTCTGAAACAGAAGGATCACTTACATCAAGGAGTTTGAGATTGGTGTCAACTAGGCTGATGCCATAGTACTCTAGCCTGGGCAGCAAAGTAACACTCTGTCTCAAAAAAAAAAAAAAATAGTATTATATTTCCATCAGAAAGGGCTAGTTACTTCATTTTTTATCAATATTCTCATTATAAATAATAACACCAAGTTGCTAACTTTTTAGGGCTTTCCACAAAATATTTTTGTCACTGAATATATTTTGGTTCAAATAACTATACTACAATCAGTTTTATAAATTCATTTTAATCGTATGGAATTATATGTTAAATCACTCTCTCTTATGTAACATGTCAAACTTGAAGACTATATTCCATGAATCCGAGACATTTTTAAGATATTCATGGTTATATAACTCAGGGAACATATTTAGAACTTTTCAATTATATTAATAGTTGTTTTGACATATTGCTTCCTTTATGTTATTGTGAAATTCTAAAGTCCAAATACCTTGAAATAAAACCTCTTCATTTACTGGCTCATATTTATATTGTTTTCTAACACATACTTCAGAAAAAAAGTACGAACTATCACATTATGTCACTCAATTCTTTCAACGACTTTTAAATCACTGGGAATAGATGACACCGACTTATCATCAATTTATAATTTTTTTTCAGTTGATAACTCTAGTCTTCATTTTTTAAAAACAAGGCATTTGGAAAGCACGTTATTCATTAGTTACATTCTCATTTTCAGTATTGATGATATCTAAGATGAAATTGACCCTGTGTTTAATTTAACAGTGATTTTTATACCGTAGGGGAATGCGTCTTGGTGAGACTAAGTTTAAGGGTATGCTTAGCTTTGAATGAAATGAAAAGGAAGTGTGAAGAATAAAGTTTGCAGCAGACATCTATATCAGGACAGGGAACACATGGAGCCAATAATCTAAAAATTAATTCTAAATTAATTTATTTCTGAAGTTATTTCCATCTATGTGGCGGAGCAGCCTCGACACACAATCGGTTTACTTCCTAGTGTCCTGCTAGTGCAGGAGACCAAGGAAAATTATTAATAGGAGTTACAGAATATTAATATAGAGAACTAATAGACATAGAGATAGTTTTAAGAGCAGTGGGGTTCAGGAGGCAGCACACACTTCTTCATGAGCTTCCAGGATGCCGCCCCGAGTATCAGGCTAACTCTGTATTTGTGTCACACATCAGGGTTACAGTCATAAATCTCATGAAAGCAAGGCAAACAATCCCATCAAGGTTCTTGCTGAGCTTGCATTTCTACTAATAGACTAACTCCACAACTGATTACATTAATTGCATGGATTTACCTGTTGTTTTTTACTTTGTTAAGGTAAATGGTCTTAATATAAACAAAGTCTTGATAAGGAAACCAATTAAAGGCTGACTGAAGGACCAAAACCTAGCTGACCCATGGTCACACTCCACTGATACGGTGTGTTTTCATACTCAGGTAGCCTGTGTCCAAATAGACTCCTCTGGTCCAGTCAAGGTGACAGAAGAAAAGAGATGTTTCTTCTCCTTATCTGGTCCGGAGCAAGTCTTCCTGTGTTGGACTAAGTTTGAAGAAAGCTCTTTCCTGAGGCAAACAGCCTCGCCCTGGCAGAGGCGGCTTCAAGGCCTCCCAGCAGCTGCTGCGCTGCAGCTGTGAGGAGAGGGGGATATACAACACACCAGGCTGCAGAACAGTAAAGTGACAGGATCTCACTTTGTGCTCAAAGCCAGGAAACTGAGTCTGAATCAGTTCTCTATTACTGTCCCCCTTTCTCCAGACTCTGTTCCCTATTCCAAATAATATTTCTAATCTACTAACAATGAATAATTGAATATTGGTTTCACTTATAAAATCATTATTCCTAGTAATGCAAGCACATCAAGCTATGACTCCTCCCTTAAGTCTTCCCACGTGCACTCTTCACATCTAACATTCCACAAGAAGTTTCTCAAGACCATTATTCTAAAATAAATGGGTGAAATGTGTTTCCTGTTTGGTAGTGCATTCTTCATTATCTTTATCTTTCATTGAGTCGTCTCTCAAAGCCTTGGTTACTTGGCACATGCCCTCATTTTAGTCCTTTCTTCTCCTAAATCTCGTCCTTGGCCTCTGAATATAGTTGAATTTCTCTTTATATTCTACTATACAGAATGTGAGTGATACGCATTACGTATGCCAGTTATCTGTGGGACTAGCAACTGCATATAGTTTGGACAACTAGCTTTCAATGAAAGGGATTAGCTCTTTAATTAATAGAGTATAATCTCTAAACAAATGGCCAAGCTAATAAACAAAGTAGATCTATCAGAATGCGCTTTCCAACTATAAAGGTATCCAGTTTTATGAAAGACAGCAGGCCTGCACTAGCTCAGTGTGCCCCCTTAACAGATGTAACATAAGTATTACAATATACAATTGAGAGATGGGAAAATGACGGACCATTAAGTAACTTGCTCAAGTTTACAAGGCAGAGATTTTTTAATGCAAGCTCTGTGCATCAACAAAGGCAGGTTTTCATCATTAGCTCAAACAGACTCTTCCAAAATTATTTAGTGTTAGGTGTTTAATTAAAAATGAGGTATTAGCATTTTAATAAATGGTAAGTTAGCATCTTTTGAGGTTTAATATGCCTTCACACTAATTTTGTTTCATACATATTTTCTACGCAAAACTACAGCATTAAGGAAACCAAGTGAAATGATGCAGTCTTCACCCTGCAATTGCCTGTGTTAAATGTGGAATGATTCCCTTAGGATGTCCATTTGTACACTTACACGCTGGGGACAAAGTAAAGACAATTTAGACTCCACACATGAGTGGCAGTGACTTAGAATATATCAGTAGAATTACTACTTAGATTGCAGAATATTCTAAACTAATATCTACTGAAGTTGAAGATTGGTTGTTACTCGTATTTCCCCTGTGTTCATGAAGGTGAGAAAAAGTGATTCTCAAGATGGATTGGGAAAAGTTGGGAAGAATTGGGCTTTTACTTTAAAAAATGACAGAAAACTACATTTTATTTTAGCATATAATAAAATCCAAAAATACATGTATATGCATATCTTACTTGATTTACATACTAAATTTCATCAGAATGTACACCAATGTGTTATTCTCCTCTTCTACTTTTTAACCTGTTCACTGATCCCTTATAAATAAGATTTTAAAATTCCCTGATGGTTTGAATAACTGAGAAACATTTCTTGAATCTGCATCAGTTGGGTACCTTGCTATGGACCGCATTGTATTTTCCCAAAATTCTCACATGAAAGTCCTGATCTTCTATGTGATGATATTTGGAGACAGGGCCTAAGCAGAGGGAATAAAGTTCAAATAAGGTTGTAAGGGTGGAGCCTCAGTCTTACAGTACTATCTGTCTAATAAAAAGCAGAAGAGACACCAGAGATCTCTATCTCTCCACATGTGCTCATAGACAAAGCCATGCGGACACAGCAAGAAGGAGACCATCTGCAAGTCAGGAAGAAGAGCCTTATAGAAATTTCACAGAACCTTGATATTGAACTTCTATCCTCCACATTTGTAAGCAAATAAATTGTTGTTGTTTAGGCCACCTCCTCTATTTTGATAAGGCAGCTGAGCTGACCTGTACGTTCTCACACAAAGAGCAGCCCAGACAGAAATCGTTCTGTCATTCACAGAGTTGCTATATCCTTCTACAGAGCCAACATTTTTTTGTTTTGCTGAAATAATCACCTGCAAACCTTTTCTATGAAAAAAAAAAGTCATCTGCTTTCAAGTCCATGGAAATGTACGTATGCTGGTAGATTCATTAAATCATGGGTTCCTGAAAACCACAGCAGGGTCTTAATTAGCATACAGCCAATTAGGCTGCTTTCTCAACTATGGACACAAATGCTCCCAAATTTCTAAGGGTGCATCTTGATATATGTGTCACTGATCATGAAGAAGATCAATAATGTGTTCATTCATTCAAGTAACCAATTCCTAAATTGTTTACAAGGCATTTAGGAGACAGGAAAGATACGTGCAGAGAATCACACAATCTGATACAGGATTAAAGGGCAAGATTAAAAGATAATAGTAAATAAAACAGAGAAGACTGTAAAAAGTATTTGTTTCATGAACAATTCCGAATACTCGTACGACTAATAAAGAGATTTTTGTGTTATCTCTGTGATCTTAAAAGTTGTTTTTAGTCACTGGTTGCCCCTATAATGCCATGTTTAAAAAACACGAATCCTTGTCCTCCCTAAACCATAAATGGTGTCAAGTCGGTGACACTGTGAGATTATTCATTAGTTCTGGAAATGTGTGTTTTTGCCTAAACTGAAAGAAGTAACAAAAAAATTTTCTTATGTTCTTTTGGTGAAAAATAAATTGTGTTCCTACTAGCATAATCTTGATTTATTTTTATTTCATAATTACAATACTATTTGTGAGAAATCAGCCTTCCTTTAGGGGAGAAGTTGCCACTCATTTCATTTTAAAATTTTATTAGTATACCAGATTATAGAAAATCCTGACATACAATAAAATTCTATTTTATTCATTAAATAAAGTTATGTATTTGTTTTAGTGTTATACACATACTAATAATGGTTGGTTTGGCTGAATTCTATAATCACTGAGAGCATATGTACCTGACATCTTTTCAATTGGCAGCAACAATATAAAGTAAGATGAAAATAAAAGGATAAAATCCCTCACTATGACCTGCTCCTACTCTCATGGTAATTTGTGACTTACCATGTCATTATATTTGATGGGAGAAGAAAAAAAACTAACATCTTCATGAAGTTTTCTAATTATATTCATTTTCAAGATGGAGCCATAATTTCTCTTTTATTAATTGATCTATCTCCTAAATGCCCCTAAGGGAAAAAAAATCAGAAGAATTTTAAGAGAATAAAAACACATTCAGCTTCTTTATATCCAAATTTCTTTATATATTAATAAAATACATTCAGCCTTTAAGATAGTGAAATTTACACATTTTATTGCAAAATGAACGTCTACTGATTCCACTTGAAACTGTGTGAGAACAGCAAAAACAAAGAGCCAGTACTGATTAAAATTGCCAAACTTGCACCTTTATTGCAAGATAATTTAATGATCATTACCTTAGCTTTGAAGAAAAAAGTCTGAAAAAGTACAGAGATTGCCTCTAGGTATCCAACTGCCCCGTGTACAAATGTCCTTATTACATTAAGCTTGAAAATATCAACAAAACAAAATAAAGAGAAGAGAAAATCTATAAACAGTTTAGACATTCATTCAACATGTATTAGGTGTTTACTATTTCACAAATACCATGCCAGGCACTGAGACTCCAACTCTGAGGAAGCAGACATTGCCACCAAGAACCAACCGTGTCAGAAGCTCATAGCTACGGGAGCTCATGTACCTTCACAACTCAGGATACCTAGAATCTGGGTGCTCAGCTACTGCTGACGGACAGTATGGATGACAGCTACACATCAGCCAGAAGCTTCCCTGTCACTCTGAACAACCTTGCCAAGGTTACCTTTGATGTCACCTCCAAGATCTACAGCTACCTCACAGCCAACTTCTGGAAGGAACCCACATTCACCAAGTCTCCCTATTGGGAATTGACCATTTCACAAAGACCAGCACCACAGTCTCCAGGCCAGAGGACTCAGGCTCTAGCTGGAGCCAGCATACAGTGCTCTTCCACAAGAATAAAATAAAATGGATTAGCAAAAAATAAATTAACAAAATAGTGATATAATAAGAATTACTTTATAAAGTTGGTTGAGAATTAACTGAGAAATAAATGTAAAGCTGAGTACAATGTGCACACAAGAAATAGTACACATTACTCATTTTATAGGGTTTAAAAGCTCTGTGATGGGATGAGGAGGCTGGAAGTAAAAGTTTATTATTATGAGCGAAAGGGTGTTATTTAAGCTATAGGAATGGAAAGTGTTATTTAGAAAAATCAGAGAATGAAGTTTACAGAAGGATGATCACAAAACGGCAAGGAATTTATATATATAATATATATATTACATATATATATATAGACCAGTTTTGTAATAATTACAAAACTAAGGAATATATATACAGAGAGAGAGAGACCAGTTTTGTAATAATCCTCTGCAATCCTCATTCTCTGATTGTTCTAAGTAACACTTTACATATATATATAAAATAACACGAGCCTGAGACATTTAACTCAGAGGGGAGTGTGTGGAGAGGCATTAAAAATATTAATAGTTGTGGCATTCTTGAAAGAGTGTCCGATACCACGCAGTCTGAGAAAGGACATTTTGAAAAGACAATGATTTATAGAACCAAATGCTGCTACAAGTTAATATGAAAAAGTAAAGATTATTTTTATTATTATAGCAATAGGAAACTGCCTTCATACAAAGAGAAAACCTGAGTAGTGAGTGGTGATAGGGAACAGAAAGAACGAGTGTAGACAATTCTTTGGGAAGTTTGTCTATGAAAAAAGAATGTGAAATGGGGATCAGGGGAGCTTAGAACTAGTATTGGTTTGGTTAGTGGGAAAAAGGTAAGTCAATTTATTAAGTTAGAATAATATATCTTGTATTTCAATGTTTTTAATATTTAAAATTAATTTCTATATTATCTAAATAATCAAAGAAATCATCTCCTGCTTGTTTAATGTCATATGTTATATGCAATGCATTAATGTCAGTGTTTCCTAAATTGGAATTCTAGAGATCATTTCATCACACATTTGATGATAGAAAGTCTTCACCACATAGTATCTATGTACGACTTAAAACATGCTTTGAGACATTTTTATCTAACAATTGAGAATAATAAATTCCATTTCTTTGCATTCCATTAGTTTGTGGATCCTTTAAATTTCTGATACTGTGATTTGCCTCTTCATAATGTTTGCCTAAATTAAGAATTACATTTTTTATTTATTTGTAACTATTCTGTTTATATCTCTTGTATATTTCCTTATAATTTATTTCCTTTTTTTTTTTTTTTTTGAGGCAGTCTCACTCTACGGCCCTGGGCAGAGTGCTGTGGCATCATCATAGCTCACAGCAATCTCAAATTCCCGGGCTCAAGTGTTCCTCTTGGTTGAGCCTCCCCAAGTGGCTGGGAACACTTGCACCCATCGTCACTCCTGGCTAGTTTTTCTATTTGTAGTAAGACAGAGTCTGGCTCTTCCTCAGGCTGGTCTCCAAATCCTCAGCTCGGGGTGGCCACCTACCTCGGAGGAAAATCAGCACAGTTTACACGCAGATGTTAGAAATAACTAGACTCCAGGAAGAACTTCGCAATTTGCTAAAATATCGTTAAAACTTAGTGGCAGCTCACATACACCAGTTAGTATTTATGACAAAAAAGTTATAAAATTATAGTTATATCTTTGATCTGGCAAAGAAGTTTGAAAGGCTCACTTACTCCTCAATAAAATGCAAAGTGCCCGGTGCGGCAGCTCATAGCTGTAATCTGATAATTTCTATCTGAGGGAAAAATCTTTTTTTCACAAGCCATAGTTGATTTTTAAATGTTTACGTCACCTTTGTAGTACATAGATTATTAAATTTGTAAAATTTAAATGTGTAATTTTTCTCAAATTCTCATGCACTTTCTGTCTTGCAAAGCCAATTTTCTGTTTTCATATTTTTTTAAACTATCAATTACCTACATTAATCTTTGAGACCTCAAAAAGACATGAAATAAAATGCTTCCAACTCTAGTAAGAAATGTCTTATAAGGCTGGAAATTAAAAGATTGCCGTTTTTCTTTTTTACAGCTCCCGATTTCTGTCAGTCCACTAATTTGTTGATCAGGTGTCTCATTATTTTGATTTTCTATACCTCGACTCCTCATTCCTGACGTTAAAGACATTTATCTTAAATTTTCATTGCTTATTTTTGTAAGCCTTGCTATCTGTTGAGTCCTTTAATCTGTGAATAAGATTATGATCAACTACTTTGTTTTGAAGTCATTGCTTCAACTCAGAACCTCATATACAATTTCTGGCTGTGGAATTCACTTTTTATACTAAAATCATAAGTACTTCCATAAATTGCCCAGACTCTTCCTATGCTCTATTCCACAGTTCCCCATTCTAGCATTTTACATTTATATCTCTATATACTCCCATTTGAAGTTGAAGGAGCATGATGACAGCCCCTTAACCTTCCAGAGAGAATACAGATGTGTGTGTGTGTGGAGAGAGATGATAGACAGATAGATAAATGAGTTCCTCTCATCAATAAGCTCAATAAATTTATGACACTGAGATAGATGCAAAAATACACACGCCACAAGGTACATGGGGAACAGAGCTGTGAAAGTTTATAGAAAGTAAAAACATACAAACAAAAAACCTAAAAGCAGATTCCCTTTCCAATCAAAGACCAAAGTGGGTCAATGGAAAGTAGAAGAAGGAGAGAAAACATTTTTAAAGTGTGCTGAAGCATAGCTGTAGACAAATGTGAAATAGCAGCAACGGATAGACCAGTTTGATACACATTTATAAGCACTAAGCTTTAGGACAACTCTAAATCTAAGAAAATAGCAAAGAACAATAGATTCTGAAAAAGTGAATGTAGTTTTACATGTGAACAAATTCTCAAGTCCTTTGGAGAGGCAACGGCTGTTTGTTGTATTTATTTCTATCATACATGCAGAGCCACTAATCTCTCTCAATAAACTGATATTTAAATGTGAATTTTATATATATATGTATGCAAAGCTATAGACATTTACACACACATCTATCCTCTAAAAGCATGTGGTAATATGCACATTTTCAGGTAGTATACAAGAAGAACATAAAATATTCAGTCTTTCATTGTGGCCTCAATTTGGTATTTTAGTGAAATTTAAGAACTCTAATTACATCAGCAAATCAATAAGTCATCTTTGGATACTATCGTGATTTATCTCTTAAATCTTATCAGTGAGACAGCATGAAAAATGTCTGTTGACCTTGATTCTTTCTGATTTCCAACATCGTTATTTATTTTATAGAAAGAATTCACTTTGAGTCCAGATTGGAGATAGAAAAAAATTTTTAAAAAAAGAAACAAAAGTTATGAACAAGCAAATTTATGTGGAACTGAAGACATTTCACATACTTCTATGAATTACCTGTGTTTCCTGCAGTATATTGCATATAATAGGTTATATACAGAGGATATCAAAAAATGTTTACACATTTTAAGAATGGAAAAAACTATTAAAATTGTAATAGTGGGTATACACTAATAACAAAAGGTGAATATAAATTATCCTTTTGTAATTGCAGAAGTCAAATGTGACTTGAGTATTAAGAATTCAATACAGTTTATTCCTTTCCTGAATTGTATATATATTTTTTTAATATCCTCTGTGCATTATTGACTAGGCTGGGAAAAGTTCCATCCTGATAGAACTCAGGTAGGAAAGAAGTATAACCACAAATCAGCAATAACCTTATATTATTATATAATGATTATTAGATAAGAAAATGTTATCATTACATAATAATTATTATTAATTAAAATTGGTGGAGCAAATACCATCCTGATTGCTTTATATGTAACCATTTGTTGAGTCTTGATCATGGTCTTATAAGGAAGGCACTATTATTTTACTGCTTAGTAGATGCTGAAACTAAGTCTCAGAATCACCATTCTCCATAAGGTCATATAGATTATAATGGTGGTATTAGGTCTTATCTTTGGAGGTAGATGCTCTGTTTGGCCAAAGAACTAGATAAAGGAAAGTCCAAGAGAAATTCTCACTCCGAACTCAGGGCACAATCTCATCCATCATCAGCAACAGTGGCAAGGGAGCCCTTGAACCTCTCAGCCCTGCTGCATAACTGGGCCCTGACTGGTTATCTGATCTGCCTGCAGTGCCCAAATCCCCTCCGACCTCTACTTGACAACTTCTTCCAGAGGTTTGTCTACTTGTGTAAACAACTAGCAGCAGCAGCAGAGATATAGTCATCCTACCATCTGCTGTTTCACAACTAAGTTTCTGGCAGGTGGTCCAATTCTGAAGCAGCAGTAGAATAGTCAGTCCAACCAGTTAATCCAACCTCTGCTCCTCAACCAGAAGGGAGGATAGGAGAGTTGAGGGCAGGTATGTGAAGAGTGGTGTCCTATAGACTAAACTCACAGCTGCAGCAACAGCAAAGTTCCATGTCTCTCTAGTCTCTACCCAGTGGTATAAGGAGACATGAGCCCAATGAGGTCACCCAGCAAGAAAAAATTTCCTAGGGAAGCAATTTCTTCTCAAACAGATGGCACCAACAGGAATCTAATGAAAACCAAGCAACACCAGAAGAACAAAGCAGACTAGAATATCATTGTAACAGCTCCAAAAATCAAACCGTCATTGGAGTTAAAGTTCCCCAAAGTAGGCCAGAAACTATAAGCTAAACTTGAAGAAGATAATTGCTTGCTTAAGGGATTTAGCTAGATTTGAAATTTAAATAGAATCAAGAGTCTCCTACCATAGTTACCAGCATATAATTGAAAATCACTAGTTCACACAAGAACCAACAAGACCATATTTTACATAAGAAGATAATTAACAGATGCCAGTACCAAGATATATCAGATTTAGGGAATTATCTAATAAGAATTTAAAGCAAATGATATTAAAATGTTTCAACAGTCAATTATAAATTTTTCTGAAATAAATTTAAAAAATAGAAGAAGTCAGCAAATAAATAGAATTTATAAAAACACTAATGGATTAAGTGAAATACATCAGGCATAAAAAGATAAATACTGTACGATCTCACTTATGTAGAAATCTAAAGAAGTAGAAGTTACAGAAGTAGAGAGTAGGGTGGTAGTTGCCAGATGCTAGAAGGGAGTTGTCAGAAATGGGCAAATGGTTGTCAAAGATTATAAAATCCCAATGAGACAAGAAAAAAAATTTTGAGGAATATTGTACAAAAAGTGATGAGTATTTGAGGAAAATGTATTTTAATTAGCTTAATTTAATCCCTGCACAATATGTGTGTATGCATATATCAAAATGTCACATTGAAATCCATAAATGTAGATAATTACTATTTTTTGATTAAAATAAATAAAAGAACTAAATAAAAATAAAAGAACTGAATACAATAACTGAATTTTAAAATTCACTATACAAATACCTAAATTCATAATGTCAAAAATGACTTCGCAGTTCTTTTTTGTTTGTTTTTTTGGCCAAGGCTGGGTTTGAACCCACCATCTCTGGCATATGGGGCCGGCGCTCTCCCCTTTGAGCCACAGGCACCACCCCCAAAGTGACTTTGTGTCACTTTTATTGATACAAAGTCAACAAAAATCCATTACATTTCTTTATAATGAAAACAAGTGAAAATCTACATCAGAAGAACTGTGATGCCACTTTCAACTGCGCCCAAAGAAAAGGAAATATTCATATGGAGTTCTATCTAAATATGGGCACTATCTTTATGATGAAAGTTTAAAAATACAATAAACAACATGAAGACTTGCTTAAATGCAGAGAAGAGTGAACAGAGTAAGGAAATCAATTCTCTCAAAATGGCTGATAGATTTAATGCAATTTCTATCAATGTCTGAGGAAAAATATTTTTGTAGTCATAGGCAAGTTTATTCTATAATTTATATGAAAAGCAAAAGCGATTATGAAAGAGAAGTATAAAGTGGGAGCAGTCCCACTTCCCACTCTTAAGAGATTTGCATATAGCTACATAATCACGACAGTGTGGTACTTGCAGAAGAAAAAGATTGATGAAACAGAATATGCAACCTAAAAACGCACACACACAATATGCCCAATTAAATTTTGATAAGCAGAAGCAATGCAATGGAAACTGTACCAAAAAAACCTTTTTGATATATGATGCTGAAGTAATTTGACACAAATAGGCAAAACTAAACCTTCACATAAGCTCTCATCTTATAAAAAAAAAAACTCAAACTAGATCCCTTCCTTGTTTGGAAAACACAAATACATAAAACATCTACGGAAAACAGGAAAATCTCCTTCACTTAGGCCCATGCAAAGAGCTCTTAGAATTGACACCAAGGATAGTTCATAAAAGAACAAATTAATCATTTAAATCTAAATAAAATTCAATATCGTTTCCCCACAAAAGATGATATAAAAAATATAAAAAGACAAACTCATGACTAGAAAACCATATTTTCAAACCACATATATCTAACACAATGCTTGTATCTGAAATGTATGAAGAACTCAAATCTCAACAGTAAAAACCAAGCAATCTGCTGGGAAATGAGACATACACACAGACTTCAACAAAAATAGACCTAAACATACATTAGAGCAAAGAAGATGTACACCTGACTGGTAAACATATGAAATATGTTCAACAGCGTTCGAGATTATGGAAATAGAAATTAAAACAATCAGATATCACTGTGGAAGGAGAAAAATTAAATTTATTTAAAACGATGATTACAAGTGCTGACATCTATGTGGAAACACTGGATCACTAAATACATTGCCAATGTGAAAGTAAAATGGTAAAGGCACTTTTTGTAAACACCAAATAAACTTTCTAAATGTATTCATCAGAGTTCTCTGGAGACACAGAACCGATAGGATATATTGGCAGAAGTTTATGTTGGAGTCTTGATATAGAATTTATTTATCTCTGGAATACCCCAGAATCTGTATTTAAAAGCTTCAACTAATTTGAAGTGGCAACCTACATTAATTGAGGGTGATCTCCTTTACTTAAAATCAATTGAATGTAGGTGTTAACAGTATCTACAAAATACCTTCCCGGCAACAGGTAGGTCAGCTTTCAATTAAATAACAGGGTAATTTGGCTAGCCACTATATGCAAAACTAATCGCCCATACCAGGATTCAGCAATTGCATTTTTGGACACATATATCGGAAAAATTAAAACTTATTTGACCCCAAAGCATGTGCACGAATGTTGATGGTAACTTGATTTGTCATAGCCAAAAACTATAAACTACCCAAATATCCTTCAATGGTTAAATGGCAAGTAAACTGGAAAAAAATGTGCCAACTACCCCAAAGTTATATTTTTGAAAAATAATTACCTGGTTAATATTTATTTTATAATATTATATTAAATAAAACTACTATGGACATTGTAAGTAATTACAATGGATTTACAATTGTCAATTACTATGGACATCTTACATTGTAAGATGATTATTGATATTAAGTGCATATGTATCAAAAAGGCAAATACTCAAATATATAAATATCATCAAATTTCTGAGTAGGAGATTATGCATTGTTTGCAGTCTATTAATATTTCTATGCTTTATAGAATTTTAGGCATCTTTTCTAATAATCACAGATTGTTCTATAGTTATGAAGAGTAAATAGTACATAAAAAATGTTTTAAATGCCAAACTAGAGGAAAAAAATTAGTTTTCACTCAAAGTAAATTTGAACTTCATAGGAATTTAAATTTCTTCTGTGAATTGAGTTAATTTTTTTCTATTCTTTTTCTATATTCACCATTTTTTAAAAATCCTCATAGACAAGTTTAATTGTTGGACTAACTTGAGTAATGATAGCATCTAAAGTAGATATTATCTCCATTTTAAGGCTGCAATTTGCTACTTTTGAAATAGAAATATTTTATCCATAATTGCAGTAAGGATGAAGAGATGGCTTAAGTATCAATTTTACTAAAATTTAGAAGGTAGCTTTTGGGTCAACTACTCTAAATGGTAGATTATCACCTTTAATGATAGCTTGAAATGAAATTCAGTGGTAATTGTAACACATAATTGCCTCATTTGGATTTGCTATGAAAGTTTGAAATTAAAACTGATTAGATAACACAACTGCTTTACCAATCTCGCTTCATATCAATCTCCAGCTTTATAAATCCAGCTTTATACCAATTTCTAACCTTTTCATTCCAAATTTGCCCCAATTACAATGAAAAAATTAAGCGTGTAGGTAGAAAATGACAATATACTTAATTATTATTTTTAATTTTTTACAAACTAATGACTTTTTCTTCATAAAAAACTCACCCTGTTCTAAAATGATAGATACTTGGAAAAAACATTTAATGTAGATCAAAACTGAAAGATGAATGAATAACTCCACATATTTTAATGTAAAATGTTATTTCAAATATGGAACTGAGATTTTTTTCTTTTAATATGTAAAGTGCTGAGAAATATTCACAAAGAACTTATCCACCTTATATGAGTACATACTTATACACACACATAATTTCCATATTTTTTATACTCTTACACAGATAATGTTCAAATGTTTTATACATTTTTATTCCTTGCTTTCACAGGTTACACAAACCTACAGGAAAAAACACAAAGACATGAAATTAATCTGTCTTTGAGTGTTCGTTAAATAAAATCTAGTCATCTCTCTTTTAGCAGAGCCCCAGTGCATCCTCTTTCCTCCCAGGTATTTCTGATGAGTCTGTGATTCTCTCTCTTTTGCCTGCTGGATATTTAAAACTTCACCTACTGTTTTCTTGCTCTTATCATTGGAAAAGTTTACTTTCATGGCAGGAAGAGGAAAGAAAACTTGATTTCCAAAGCTTCTTTTGTTGGACACATAAAAGGTTGCTATTTCAATTCCCTTTGGGTCCAGGTAGATATTTCTACTGCACTGGGTCAAAGGACATTCTAGTGTAACACTTTGTTCTGTATTTAAAAGAATTTCTCCCTGCTGCTCATAGAACTGTTTCTATGACCATGTGGAAGACACTATCATTCTTTTCTCATTCAAAGCAATGCTTCTTCTTTTGCAGAGTTATTTCAGATATTGGGAGAAAATATTCTAAATTCTTGATCTTGTGTTCTAAGGATAATGGTTAAGAAAAGCTACTTTAAATATTTATCACAGAAGGTGCCTTTTGATGGTATGACATGGCAAATATACATTCTGAAAAAACCTAAAGTTATAGGTTATATCCCCAAAATCTGAGTAGACACAAATTAACTTGACCAATAATAGACTATTTACAGGTGTTGACAGCTTTTCACACAAGGGTAAAAACAAATCTTCAAATGCTAAATCCTGCATACCTAATCTCATTTAATCTTGCCAAAAATCTTGTGAATTTACTAATACTGTCCACGCTTGACGAGTAGCCACACTGAATGCTGAGTTACTGCCATTTTCACACATAACTAACAGGAGTGAGAGGGACGTTTCCCTCAACTAAGTGTTTCGGAAATTGCTGACAGTGGACTTTCTGTATGAAAAACTAACGGAAATGATGATGACAAATGCATGTCACTAAACTGTTAAATTTCACCCTTAAGGGACAGTAAACAGATATTCTGAGGTTAGAAATTCCTATCTCCCCATTTCTAACAAGTTCACTACGTGATTCTGAGAGATAAACATGGAGGACATTTTGTTCTGGGCGTTTTGTCTCCTTACTCTTACAAAAATACGTGTAATAATTTTTGTCTGGATACATAATCTAAAATCTTACAACATTCGTTCCCTGTTCTAACACGTAGGTTTTCTTTTTTTTCTTTTCTTTTTTTTTTGAGACAGAATCTCAAGCAGTCACCCTGGGTAGAGCATGGTGTATAACAGCTCACAGCAACCTCCAACTCTTGGGCTTAAGTGATTCTTCTTGGTCTTGTCTCAGCCTACCAAGTAGCTGGAACTACAGGCGCCGCAATGCACGGCTACTTTTTTTTATTGCAGCTGCATCACTATTTTTAGCTGAATTGGACAAGGTTTGAACCCACCACCCTCGGTGTATGTGGCCAGCGCCCGCTGACCGAGGTAATGGTGCTGCCAACAATGTACATTTTCAAGGTACAAATCATACTTACAAAATTTTTAATGAATGAAAGAATTACATAGATTAAAGATCTAAAATTGAAATCAAATTTGGCGGACTGACGATTCCTATCTGAAGTATTTAATTGAGAAAAAGAGTAAGGTTGTACCCGGATGAATGGAAAAGATGCTGTATCTATTAATCTGGACTGATAGAGGCAAGGGCAGAGAAAAGGGACTGTACTTCCCAGTGTTTACCTGCCCTGAACCAGCCTATTATTACACATCTGACTTGAATTTAGTCTATACTTTGGCACTATTAGTTTAAATTTTTTCTGTTAATACTCAATTTTACTAAAATAGTTTTTTCTTAAATAGTATTATTTAAATTTTGGATTAATTGATGCATCACAATTGCACAAATTTATGGAGTCCAGTGTGATGTTTTAGTACATGTTTTCAATGTATAAGGATAAAATTAAAATTATCAATATATAAAAGTCTTCAAATATCCTTTTGTTATAGTAAAACATTCAAATTTTTCTAGTTGTTTTGAACTATATAATCTATGTTATATGCTATATTATTATTAATTATGGTTACCCTACCATGCAGTGTAACATTAGACCTTATTCCAATATTTAAGTATAATTTTGTACCTATTAACCAATCTCTCCCCATCCCTCCTACCCCCACCTCTTACCTGTCCCAGCTAACCACTGTTCTCCTCTCTACTTGTATGAAATCAACTTTTTAATTCCACAGATGAGTAAGAGTGTGTGACATTTGTCTTTCTGAGCCTGGCTTATTCCTCTAGGCTCATCTATTTTGCTGTAAATGAAAGAATTTAATTCTGTTCCATAACTGAATAGTTCTCCATTGTCAGTATAACTACCTTTTTAAACAGTATTGTTAGAGACTAAAATTTCAACCTTCTAGCCAAGAAAATTCAGGTTCAACTCTTAGAACTAATATATTCATCATGAAAACAGAAAACATCAGCTTTTCTTTTCTTTTTTTTTTTTTTTTAGACGGAGCCTCAAGCTATCTCCCTGGGTAGAGTGCCATGGCATCACAGCTCACAGCAACCTCCAACTCCTGGGCTCAAGCAAGTCTCCTGCCTCAGCCTCCCAAGTAGCTGGGACCACAGGCGCCCGCCACAACGCCCAGCCATTTTTTGGTTGCAGCCATCATTGTTGTTTGGCGGGTCCAGGCTGGGGATTTGAACCCACCACCTTAGGTGTATGTGGCCGGTGCCTTAGCTGCTTGAGCCACAGGCGCCGAGCCAACATCAGCTTTTCTAAGCCTCAGTTTTTGAAGTAGGTAGTTTTAAGGATGAAATTACTTATACGTGTTTGTGTGTGTCTGTGATTTTAATTATATAAAAATATATGACTATAGGTTGATGTATTTATATAATGACTGCATGAGGAATTCTTCAGACCCTCTTCCCAAATGAACAACAAATAGTGAACATTAAGATGGGAGAAATACAAAATAAACACTTAGAAAAAACCATTATCGGTTTGGTGCCTGTAGCACAGTGGGTATGGCGCCAGTCACATACGCCAAGGGTGGTGGGTTCAAACCCGGGCCTGGTCAGTTAAACAACTGCAACAGAAAAATAGCCAGGCATTGTGGCAGGTGTCTGTATCCAGCTACTTGGGAGGCTGAAGCAAGAGAATTGCCAAGAATTTGAGGCTGCTGTGAACTATGATGCCACAGCACTCTACCGAGAGTGACATAGTGAGATTCTGCCTAAAAAAAAAAAAAAAAAAAAAAAAATTATCTGATCAGTGGTTCAGAAATTTTTTCCAAGGTAAGTTTCTAGAATTTTTCCTAGAGGCATATAGCAAATAAAGACATATTTTTTAAAGAAAATCCTACTACTTTTCAGTAACAGTGGGGGTCTAAGCCCTTTAGCTACAACTCACTCTCACTCTTCCCCAATCCTCAGCTCAGCAGGATGGAAGAGCCACTCTAGACAGGTTTACCCAAGAAGACAAGGCTCCCTCTCCCTTCAAGTCAGTCAGTGCTGAGGTATCCCACCACCCTAGGACTTTTGTCTCCTACCCTTTAAAAACGTATATAATAATTTTAAGCGGAATGTATTATCTAAAAGTATTAAAACACACCGCCCCCATTCTAATACACACATAGTCAAGCTCCTGGTGCTTACTGAATTGTTAATAAATGAGTAAATAGCATTGCTTAACAAAGAGATGCCAGGGCAGTGCCTGTAGTTCAGTGAGTAGGGCGCCGGCCCCATATACTGAGGGTGGCGGGTTCAAACCTGGCCCCGGCCAAAACTGCAACAACAAAAAATATAGCCGGGCATTGTAGCAGGCGCCTGCAGTCCCAGTTACTTGGGAGGCTGAGGCAAGAGAATCACCTGAGCCCAGGAGTTGGAGGTTGCTGTGAGCTCGGTGACGCCACCACACTCTACCGAGGGTGAGAAAGTGAGACTCTGTCTCTACAAAAAAAAAAAAAAATAGAGATACCAAATGGAAGTCAAATTTGACATATTGGCAATGTCTTCCTGAAGTATTCTGTTAAGAAAAAAAAAAAAACTGAGGCCATATCCCGATAAATTTAGGCTGTGTCCCCATATTTAAGAAGGAACTATGTAATCAGTATTTCTATTTCCCCCCAGATAAAATACCAGATAAATAAAGCTGATAGTTTGGAGATTCCCTTTATCCATACAGCCCCCGCTTATACAGTAGGGGTGCTGACATAGGTAAGAAAGCATGAGCATATAGGAACCCCAGTCACCCTAGCTCTAGCTCATTCATAGAGCTTTCTAGCTAGGAGAAAAAAACAGAAACACCAGTCCTCTATCTCAGGGCCCTGGTCACAAAGTAGGGTTTTAACTACAAAAGAAGCAGTCTACCAATCAACCACAAGCTCTGGGGCAAGGGCTTGGGAATTTTCCGTTGGGGATGAAGAAGCCCGTAAGACTGGAGCACTCCTCAAGAGAACTGACATTATTTTCAACAGAGGGTGGGGGTTTCAAGTCCAGCACGCTCTGAACACACAGGAGATTGTGGTGCTAAGCAATGAAGGGCAGGCTGGTAGCGTCAAGAGAATGACAAGGGGAACCGGAGTCAGCCAGGAAAGCTCAGAGAAAGAAAAAGGAAGATTTTTTGGATAAGCTCGTTGTTTAAAAGTTAATTACAGATCTAGTAAGAATATATATAATCATTAAAATAATTGGCCCAT
Organism: Otolemur garnettii; assembly: GCF_000181295.1. Lineage (NCBI taxonomy): Eukaryota > Metazoa > Chordata > Mammalia > Primates > Galagidae > Otolemur > Otolemur garnettii. The sequence continues at coordinate 19,356,200 of NW_003852412.1, forward strand.
AATCAAATGTTTTAAAAATAAAGATACAAACAGGAACTTTATCAAGTTATTGTTAAATAAAAGAGAAAATATAAATTCAGAGATCCTTAATTTTGTGCATAGTAAAATAAATATACATCTTCTAAGTAATTTCTTAAATATTTTCTAGGATATATATGGTCTATTAGTACAGTTTGAATTATGAACAATATGTTGGATCGAAATTTCAGTGTTAGTATGTAAGGATTTCATAGAAATTAACTGTCACTTTGTAATGTTTTATAAAATCCTTGCTGTGATATTTTCATATGTTTTTACATGTTTATCCCTGATGTAGGAAACATTTTTTTAAAGTTAATTTTTGGAGTCCAAAGCCCAAGTGCATTAAAAACGCTACAAAATTGTGTGTGTGTCTTGTTGAATAAATTACTGTCAAAACAGAAAGCTAAGGGGGTTCTGGTGGCTTTTGGGTTTTTACACATTTGCAGACTTATGCAAGAGATAGTGTGCAGGCAATTCGCACGGTGTCATTTGGAACTGTATGATATTGTCAAACGCCGTGAAAGCACTATTCCAATTGGGATGATATTGTCGAATACAGCGAAAGCACTAAAGTAAATAGAACCAGATAGAAATTTTATCTAGCCTGCAACTGTTAAGAAATTCAATTCTTTACAATTCTTAGTGGGATTATAAAAAACAGCACTGACATAAAAATGAAAGCAGTTTCATCGAACCAGCCACGATCTCTGTTACTGTTTATCCAGCGTTCAAATCAATGTCATCATCAGATTGTGTAGCAAAGATCCCCAATACAAGACAGAATAACTTAAAATAGTTTTTACTAAAAGAGGATTTTGGGGAAATTTAATATTCTAGGTAATAGTTAAAGCAAAGTCCCGCCACTCTGAGTATCTGAGTAGACCTAATGACTCAGTAAGAAACAAAAAGTGGAAATACCTAAGATGAGAGAAGTAATTTTTTTAAATGAAGCACACCCTTGAGAGCTCAATTCCGCTCTGATTTGACTGGCATATTTCTCCTTTTCTTTCCCGAGCTGTTGTGATCACTAAGATTCTGAACCTCTTAACTGAAAAATGAATCAAACAATAGGGAACCTTGTTCGCTCGCTGTGTTCATGAATTTTTAATGCCGTCTTATTTGCTGACTTTGCGGTAACAAGCTATATTGATTTTAATTGAGGAGAAATGTTCCTGTGTGACAATATCTGAAACCAGAAAATATCTTGTTCCCAAGTTTCACCAGTTGTCATTTGGGTTTATTGGATGAAATGAAGTAAAGATTAAGGAAATACCTGGGTAATTGTGAGATACACTGTTTACACCCAATTCAACCTCTAAATTTGGTAGAAATAGAACTGTGTGTCTTGCAAGAAAGAAGACCCTTTTAAATACGTGTTGGGAAAGTTAAAAGAGTAGGCATGTAAGGCTGAAGCCCGTCCATAATGGGGTTTCTTTGTCTGAGAGGCAGCTGCTGAAGTAGGGAGAAGCTGGGAGTAAGAGATGAGTTCTAACTGGCCACGAGTTAGAATCCCAGGAATATGCTGAATGGCAGGTGCATGCTGCTACTCCGAAATAGTTAATTATCAAGTCTATTCATTATGCAACTAATGTGGAGTCCATAAAGGGAGACTTGGTCTTTTCTCCAATGGAAGAACATCTCTATTGTCTTAATATCTAACAGGAAAATATTGGGCAAATCATACTCCAGCCCTTGAGTATCTCAAGTTTGATGTAACCCCAAAGCCAGGAACAAGTTTAATCTCCTCTATACCTGGAGGTAGGCAGGCTACAGTGACTCCCACCTACAGAATAAAAAGTAGTCCATCTCAGCAAAACTTCTGCCCAAATGGTTGTTTGGACTTATTACGGGACTGAACAATCTAGGAAATTAGTAAATGGTACTAATTTACTGCTTCAGCCTAGAACCTCAGAGAGAGACAATGTGTTTCCCCATTTTGGATGCATAAAAGCATATTCAACAAAACAAAAGAGCCTATATCTCAGAAGAAAGCGTAAAGGTGTTTTATTCTTGTTTACAATTTCTGATGTAAATATATGGCACATATGGATGCTGACTATAACAATCGCTAAGGTGTTTTCTGTAACCACCATACTACTGTTCTGAACTTCATTTTGTAATTCTGGGGGCAGAAATGCTTTAAACTATATTTCTGCTTTGGCAACTGGCTTCCCATAAGGACTTGACAATAATGAGTGGTAGAGGTGAAAAGGATAGTTAGAAGAGAAAAAAAAAATGGGCTTGGGACTTTCTGCTTCGTGTTTCTGCTTTAACGCCCGTGCCTGTCAGCTTCATCTCAGCAGCATTTCTTCACTTGAGTACTTGGAATTTTGTCTAGAAATCACAGTTTAAACAATTGTGCAGGTGTTTTCCCCCAACGTTCTCAGAACCGACCTCATCACACTCCACTCTGAGATTTTAGCACTAGGTTTTCTGTATCCCCTCTTCAGAGGTGTAAATACGTTTCTTACTCACCTGGGAAAATTTCAACTTGCTGGACTTATCAGTGTTGCTGGGAGGGCTTCATGGGCTTCTGTGCATGTGGATTGTACGTTTCTTGCTTTTGTTTATCTCCAAATTTTTAGAATGTACCAGCCCTACAGAGCATTTACTCAGTTTTCATTTTTATACCAATGTCAAGATCTATAAAAGGATTAAAGTGTCATCCTACCTATAAGTTAATAAATCAGCAAGCAACAGTTTCTTGCCTGCTAGGAAAAGACATGAAACTGATACCGGAAAAGTGGCATCCCAGCCAGCTCAGCCGAGCAAGGCTGGGGGAACTGCCACCTCTGTCTTAGTGGCAGCAGCTGGCAAAGGAACTGGCAGGCTGGAGCAAGCTGGAGAGCTTCCCTCCCCCACCAGAGGCTCCAGTAGAGCAGTGCTAGAGGACCTACCAGCTCTGCTGCGGGCTGGAGCAAAATGGGAAGCTTTCCTTTCCCACGGAGGCTCCAATAACAAAAAAGACTGGGCTGATCAGGGGAAAACACTGGCAATTCCTCCAGTGCATCCCTGATTGGTCCATTTTCAATCCTGCTCCTGATTGCTCTATAAAATAGACCTCTATAAAATGAGCTCTCAGCTCATTGGACGACTGCCCCTATAGAAACCCCTGAGCAGAGAGCCTAGATCATCACAGATCATCAAGGAAGATAGAGCAGGAGAGCAAGACTTCAGCAGACTGTCGCAGACCTCCAAGGGAGAAAGAGTGAGAGCTGTAGCACTTCTACTGCTGGTCCTCCTCTTCAGGGAGGCTTGGCTTTTTGTAAGAGCTATAATACTACTACTGTTGGTCCTGATTTGTAAGGAGGCTTGACTCTTTGTAAGAGTTATAGCACTTCTGCTGCTGATGCTGCTCTACAAGAAGGCTTAGCTCTTTGTAAGAGCTGTAGTACTTTTGCCGGTCCTCCTGTGCAAGGAGGCTTGGCTCTTTGTGAGAGCTATCTTTGTAAGAGCTGTAACACTTGCATCCTGACCTGTAAGGAGGTTTGGCTCTTTCTAAGAGCTATGACACTTATATAAAACCTATCTTATCCTGCTCTGCAAGGTTTGGCTCTTTGTAAGAGCTGTAATGATGCCTCTGTAAATAAAACCTAACTTACTGTCTATCCTATGGTCCGTTGATTCATTCATCAAATCATCAAGACTAAGAGCCTGGAAATCCAAAATCAAAAGTCTGATATCAAAACTTCTGAGCCAGAAACAAAAAAGACAGTTTGTTACTCACAGCAATAGTAATGGAGTATCATATTTTGCTACAATACTCTGAGCCCAGGGAAATGTGAACAGAGTGCTAGGTTATAGGAGAGAAACTTCAAGCTTTGAGAATCTGAACTTTTTATAAGTAGAAGAAAACATGATAGGCCTTTGCTCCAGACTCAAACATTCTTTTTAATATACTGAACAGTAAACAATCTTATCCTCTGTTCTAGGGCGAAACACTGTGTCTATCTTCCAGGGCTGTTCACTATAAAAAAGATCTTTGGCAGGATAGTCTAGAAAAACAGCAGGGGTATATCTCCTTGCAAGAAGTACAGAAATAAGAAAAAATGCTTATGGATGAGTGTCTCCCCCAAATATTCAGCCCTTGTTCTTATACAATTTTGTTAATTTTTCCCAATACTGTATCACCTTATAGACTGCTTTGAATATTCTGATAAAAAAAGTCCTGGGACTGAAGCCATTGATTTTGTCTTACACATTATTTACCTAAGGTTTCCAAGAATTGGACTCCAAGAAACAGGATGAGGTTAGCTTTAGACTTCAACTAATTCATGCCCTCAGTTTTTTAAGACTCAAGTGGCTGAAATAGTCACAAACCAACAGGATCTACCTTAGAAAATCAAACTACTTTCTTCAAATTTCTATACTTACATGTTCACTTGACATGAGGCATTAATCCAGGTGTAACAATGTTACCACAGTTTCTTTCTTTAGTAGGTCCTTGGTCTTAGGGAATTCAAGGAATGAACCCACCAACCACAGATCAGTGGTAAGATAGGATTTTATTACACTGAAAGGAATACAGAAGGGGTGAAAATTACCAGAGCTTCTGCACAGAAGGACTAGCAAGCATCAGAGCTTATGGCAGAAGGAAAGACCCAAGAGGGAAACTCCACATGGGTCCTTTGTCTAGGGGTATAAGGTCTTGAGAATTACATTTGGCTAAGACTTGGTAGATGGAAACACTTTTTCAATGTTGATGAGTGTTATTGACAAGGGAATGAATGCAGTCCATCCAGGTCAGGGCCCTAAGGTCAGGGCATTCATTTCATGGAATTGCCCAAGCCTAGGAAACTGGAGTCCCCTTTCCACCCTTGAGGACAGGAAACCTGTACCAACAAGATAATCTAGAGTAATTTTATCACACCTAACAACTCTGACCAATGAATTTGGTTGCCCTGAATGCCTCCTGGTACTGAGGTCATATCATTGGTCATTTCAGCTAAAGTCAGGGGAAAGTTTTTAACACAGTTTCTAATTGAATAACCCCTTTGGAGGGAGAAATCTTCACCTGGTGTGCATAAATAATAAGTTAGTTATTCCCTTGGGAAAAGCTCTGGAGTAATCAAAGGTAGCTTCTTATGGAAGACATTATCAGAAGGCAACATGATTGACTTGTGTTTCCTTAAACATTTGAAAGTTTCTTATGAGAAGCAAGTTGCTGAGTGCTTAGGAGGGAGCCAGATTGATGAGAATCCCCACACACAAATATACAGAACCATGGAATATACGTGGTGCCCCTCAGAGAAAGTGGTGTGTGCAATTAACGGAGGTCACTGAAAGGCACCTACATCATTGGAGACACAGGTGGAAAATGCTTCTACCTGTCCTCCCATATAGCTGGAAGGTCTTAAGCTTCTAGTTAAACTCAAATAATTCAGTTAATTCCTCTTTTGTGGAGGAAGTATTACTTAAGGGTGTTCAATACCAAATGCTTTATTTATACATTTAACTAACTGGAAGGCATTTCCTCACACCATGAAGTGGGAAAACAACAATTATGATAATGTTTGGTAGGAGAGACATCCAGAGTTATTGAAGGAGATGGAATTTGAGTCTGAGTTCTTGGTAGGCTAAAGGGAATCAAGTGTTGGTTAGAACCATATTGAAAGGGATGGCAAATTCAGCAATCAGTTGAATTTAAGGTTTTGTCAAGAGTTTGTGAGACCAGCAGCAATGGCTTTTCCTTTAGCAGAAAGGCTTACAGATAGTCCTGAAAAACAAACATCATTCATATTTCTCCCTCTTCCTTAAGTGTCTGAGTTTATGCTAGCAGCATTATTCTATCTTCCCATTTCCAAAACATCAGTACATTCAATTCCAGTAACTATAGTTTCGCCCCTTTTCCCCAGTCATTCCCTATTCTTTCCCAGCCCTTTAATTTAGAAGGATCGTGTGCAAGAGGGCAAGAATATTTTCTTAAATAACTTACAGAGACATATGGCACAAAATTTGGCCCACATAGGTCACTGTAGAATTCCTGAAAGCATAAAACTCAAAAAAAGTGAGTAAACCCATGCTAAATTTGAATCTCCAGCAATTTTTTTTCTGGCTAGTCTGGAGTATGTAGAAACAGGCTGACTTGGACCTGTTATGAAGGAAAGAAGAAAGTTTTATGACCCATAATGGTCAAGATGGAATCTTAAATATTTTAAATGAGTCTATATAACCTCTACACTGTTTTGTCCACAACATGACCCAGAAACATCCAAAACTGGATGAACTTTTTTGAGACAGCCACAGTTAACAACCGAATTGCCTTACAAGGTATGTGATCCTTACAAGGTATGTGATTCAGGAGGAGGTTAAAGGGAGTCAAAGTCTGGTGTTATTAGCTAGCCAGGATCAGGTAAATGGAGCACGGTAAGATAATGCCTCTACTTTTCTGAGACTTCACAGGCTGTCATGCAACTATTAAGTTTCACATCAAGAGCATAAAATCGTTTACTTTGTTTGTAGTCTCTAATTATAGACAGTCATTGTGCCTGGTGTGATGACCAATGCAGGCATCTAGGACAGCAATGTGAAGCTGCAGCCTCAATCAGCAGCTTCACGCCATTTGTCCTCATCACACAATGATGCCTTCATCATGTGTTTACATAAGAGCGCTAGATAAGTCAATCAACAGGCTGTTTCTTTCCACAGTTTATGTCACTCCAAAATTTAGTTTCTGGTCTACAGTTTTCCGAGAATCACATCAAACTAGTAAGTCATCAGCAAGATCTCAAGGGTCAGAATATATAACAAAGTTTATCAAACTGACCACAGCTCTTTGACCATCTCAATTTTCTCCCACTGAGCAAATTCTACCCATTTTTCTTCTACATAGCTAAAGCTGAATTTGAAAGCCAGAGAAGTGCAATTGAAAACATTGTACTTCAGCTTTGAGGGGAGAATCTTTGGATAATAAACCCCATTGAGCCAGTGACTTGGCTTCATATGAAAGAAGGCAATAGATTTTTTCCCCACAGAAATAATTGCCATTTTTTTCATATAAAACATGAGATACTGCTGGGTCTGGCCCATTGTATTATTTAATATTGCTGCCATCTCTGGTGGCCTCTTTGGATACCAGAAATAATTTCAGCGTATGGATATTCAGCAGTATTTTAAAATACAAATTTAGCAATAAATGTGTATGTTGTTTTAGCATAATCCAAAATCTTAATATCACAAAGAACATGTTGTAGGGTATGTAAAAACAGTAATAATAAAGTTTCTATAAAGCATAACATAAAATCATTTAAAAGAACATTATACACTTTTACTTAATTTCCTAATATAAAGTTTTCTCTTAGAAAATTATTGTGTAAAAGAGAATAGTAAAGAAATAATGAAAAGCTCAAAATGTAGAAATGTCTAGTGCATTTTTCAAAATATATAAAAGTCACTAACAATGAAGTGAGAACAAATATGATTGGCCTCAAAGTCACAAAAATTTTATGATATTCACAATTTTCTACAATGTTGAAAAATGTGCAATCAGAAACATGGGTATGAGCTGATTTGATTTTTGGAACATGAATTTGCCACATGAATCAAAATTGTAATAAGAATAATTTGTGCCCACATAATTTACCTTTTAACATATTAATTCCATGTTGAAAAGTCATTCAATTAAAGACACTTATGTGAGATTCTTAATTAAAACCTTATAATAATGGAAAGTAGGAAATAATAAAAATATCCATTCAAAGGGTTTTTTTATAAGTATTATGGTTTTGCTATAAAATGGAACATGTCTTTATACACAAAGAAATACTGTATATCTATTAAAATTAATATAGAACTCCCATATTTGACAACAGAATATTACTAAAATTTGTAGCAAATAAAAATATGATCAGGAATGTGATGTGAATAGGGACTTAAGAGGACAAAACAAAGAGTATCATTAGGCACAATTCTCTATAAGACTCAAAGCCCTTCAAACAATAAAACATTGATTTGTACTTCAAATTCCTACCTCTTATAGTTCTCTTTTAGGAGCCATGTAGGGATGCATGGTTAGTTGTGGTCTAGACATTATCTAGAATTACAGAGAAAGGTTGCAACTAACTACATGCTTCCAAAGTTTAGCAATCAATCAATCAATCTATCTATCTATCTATCTCCCATCATTTGTGTGTGTGGGGGCAAATTGCTAATAACAAAGCCTATGAACATTTTAAAGCAGATATCTGTGGATGGTGAAATTGTGGAAGTTAATCTTCCACTTCATTCTATGTTGATATTGGGCATATATGTTTTACAATCAAAAAGAAAACAATAATTTCTAAAACATAATTTATTCTTATAATTGAAAGTGATTACGTCTCAAGATTCTTGAGGTTTAGTAACTTTCCAAACACTATCTTCATTACCACAGAAAACAGGTTAAAATATACATTTGACAGATGTGCTCATACGAATTGATAAATGAACAATTATTTTCATGGGACACTACACAGCCTTGGTACAGCTGATATGATTATATCAAAGGAATGCCACTTGTTCATTTCATCCAGGAAAATTCTGTAAGTTAAATGGGAATTCAAGGCAATTATGAACATTCACATAACTAATAATGAACAGAGTAACCTACAATGATGTGGTACAAAACATTGCACTGTGTTACAGATAGTCACTTTAGTTCCTTTTTTTTTTTTTTTTTTCCTTGTAGAGACAGAGTTTCACTTTATTGCCCATGGTAGAGTGGCATGGCCTCAACAGCTCACAGCAGTCTCCAATTCCTGGGCTTAGATGATTTCCTTGCCTCAGCCTCCTGAGTAGCTGGTACTACAGATGCCCGCCACAACACCCAGCTAATTTTTTTTTTAATTGCTGTTTGGCTGGGGCTGGGTTTGAACCTCCCACCCTCGGTATATGGGGCTGGTGCCCTGCCCACTGAGCCACAGGTGCCACCCACCTTAATTTCTTAGTTGGCCACTCCTGGAGAGTCACTCTGAGGTACAGCCTACACCCTATTTTCATTTTTTTCTTTGACCCATTGATTCCACACTTATCTTCCGAACTGCTACTTTAAGTTCTCATTCTCTCTGTCTCTCTTCCCTTCCCCTTTGCCAAGAGACTCTGGTCTCTAGCATTGACTGAGTGTCCATATCACATATCTTTCATAAATAATATCCTTCATTGGTACAAGCTGCCTGGTTACATTACTTTGAAAGCTTTTTACAGTGTTTTTCTGTCTCCCAGGACCAATTATTTTCATGCCTTTGTAGTCTGACATAACCCTTAAATTCTGTGTAGAATTAGCTATAGCGTCTCAGTTTAATGGTGGAAAGTAAAATTCAAATCGAGGAATAACAAGAGTTAAGCTTCAAATAAGGGAAAGGATGCAGAGGGTGGTACATACTTAATAGAATTTTTCTATAACTCAACATTTTTTCTTAAAATTATCAATATGAAATAACGATGTTTTTATTTCAATAGACCCATGATTCTTTATTGAATTCTTATTAGGTATTTGAGTTACAATACAAATTCATCCCTTTTTGATGCTATTTCAAGTTAAGTTTCAATTCAGTATTCTTATCAATGCCAATTTACAGTCATTGTATTTGTCAATCATTTGGCAAAACCAAAAAGTTGAAGTTAGTACCAGGTTGAAATTTACTTTATGTACAAGAAGACATCATGTGTTTTAACCAATCTTATATTGAAATCTTTGCCCTTCTGGAATAGTTAACCTTATTCACTGTCTTACTCAGTTTTGTGTTGTTATAAAGGAATACCTGAGTAACTTCTAATGAAAAGAGGTGTATTGGGCTCAGGGTTCTACGGGGTGTAGAAGAAACATGGTGCCAACATCTGCTTCTTGTGAGGGCTTCAGGGAGCTTCCGATAAAGGCAGAAGGTGAAGGGTGAGCAGGTGGGTCATATGAAAAGAGAAGGAGCAAGAGCTAGGGGAGGGGGGCCAGGCTCTTTCAAACAACTAGCTCTCCCATTAAGTAATAGAGTGAGAACCCATTCACCACCTGTGGAAAGCACCAAGTCATTCACAAATGATCTTCCCCCACGACCGAAACCCTCCCACTCTGTGCAGCTTCAACATTGGAGACTGAACTCCAACTCCAAGATTTGGAGGAGACAAATATCTAAACCATACCATTTACATTAAACGAGAAGCCAGAAAACTCTTTAAGATGTTAACATATCACATTCATTGTCTTTAGATAATCACTATTTCCTCACATGATTAACCCTTCTGCAAACTTTTTTAAAAGCCCTAATTTTTAAAAAATGTATATTTAAATTAGTTAACTGATTAGGGGAAAGAGTTGAATTATTATCAGGTTTGGAAAGCGAAAGTAAGGGGAAGTGAAATAAGTTAGTACATAAACAAGAGGACAACCTGTAGGCATCTATGAACAAAGACAAAAGAAATTGAAAGAAAGAGATCTGGACCCTGGAATCCCACTGCATGAGAATGAATCAGTGAAGGTGTTCAGCTGTGCTCTCACTCAAAGTTACTCAGAGCGAAGCTGTGGTGAATCTAAGGCTAATGAGTGCAGAATAATATTGCTGCGCTGCCTTCACACAGAGGTAAACAGATTCTTCTTAATGATACTGCTTCAAGAGGAAAAATAACAAAAAGAATTCTGGAAGGATATCTAATTCCTGAATGTGCAATCTTTCCTTCTTGCCCAAGGAGCAAGACAATAATTTGTGAGAAGAAATGTTATCTCAGTCAAAAGGATTTTTGTTGCTTACTGCACATGGTTATTTGTTAAAAAAAAAAAAAAGAAAGAAAGAAAAAGAAAAGAAAAGAAAGAAAGAAATAGTTGTTGAGTACTTTTCTTTCTTGCTAAGTTTTAAAAAAATTCTTATGGAGGGCAATGCCTATGGCTCAAAGGAGTAAGGTGCCGGCCCCATATGCCGGGGTGGGCGGGTTCAAACCCAGCCCTGGCCAAAAACTGCCAAAAAAAAAAAAATATATATATATATATATATGGGTTTATATACTCTTATTTGGCATTTTAGCATGTTGATTCTTTGTTTGCTAAAAAAGATTTTATAAATGAAAACAATCTTAAAAATTAAGGAAAACAAATGGTTTAAATTTTCAGTATTTTGATTCATCTTGATAATAAGAAGGTAAAAAATAAGAAAATATGAAAATCCAGTTGCAACTCACAGAGGTCAATATGAAAAAAATCAAAGCATTATCTCTACAAAAATAATAAAAAGAAAAATTGTTAGAATGCAGATCTATAGTAACTCTTATAAAGTAAACCTTTGAAGGCTTTGTTTTGTTTTGTGGTTTTGTGTTAGTTTTGTGATAATTAGTTTATATTATTGTTCCAGTATCTATATTATCTGTTATGGCAACAACACCTGGGTCCCACATGTCTTTTAGACTCTTGGCTCCAAAGAAACTCAGGAATATATCAAGTGTGCTAGACAGTCAACTTACTCTACCACTGTCACAGAGACTAGAAGGAAGAGATAATTCCAGACAGGTTAAACAGGGCAAAGTAGACTAAATTCTGAGATTTTTGTTTCTCTAATTGACTACTCGTAAAATGCTGGGACCTCCAATGGAGCTTAAGAATGGAGGCCACCTAATGAAAGGAAAGCCACCTGATGACATTGACTGGGATCTGTTTTGCATCATGTAAGCAATCAAGATTACTGCTTGACCATTTATGCAAACTTATAAATTATATTTTTACTTAATCCATTGAATTGAAATTTTGTTTTTTATTTCAGGTTAATTTGAGGGTACAAAGTCAGGTTAATTTGAGGGTACAAAGAAACAGGTTACAATGTTTGCATTTGTTTGGTAGAGTCCCTCTTATAATTGTGTTCTGCCCCCAAGAGGTGTGCAATTCACCCTAACAATGTGCCCATCAAGTGGGAGCACCCCAACCCCCTTCCCTCCTCCCCACTCCACTATCCCTAGTTCCCTATCTCCCCACCTTGAATTGATTTGAGTTTTTCTCTTATGTGGCTCTGTGTTAGATCATCTGAGGGCCTCATATTAGTAAAGAATACATTGGATTCTTGCTTCTCCATTCTTGTGACACTTTGCCAACAAGAATGTACTCCAACTCCATCTAGGTTAATACAAAAGATGTAAAGTCATGATTTGATTTGCTTCTCAACTTGGCTGTTACTGGTATACACAAACTCTACTGATTTGTGGACATTGATTTTTATACCCTGAGACATTACTGTATATCTTGATAATTTCTAGAAGTCTTGTTATTGAGTCTCTGTGGTATAAAATCATACCATCAGCAAAAAGCAAGAGTTTAACCTCCTCTTTCCCAAATTAGATGCTCTTTATATCCTTCTTTTGTCTAATTGCATTGGCTAGAACTTCCAGAATTATATTGAAAAGTAGTGGTGATAGTTGACATCCTTGTCTAGTTCAAATTCTTAGTGGAAAAGTTCTCAGTTTTACTCCATTCAGTATGATATTAGCTGTGGGTTTATCATAGATGGCTTCACTCAGCTTAAAAAATGTGCAACCTTTTCTTGTATTCTTAAGTGTTCTAATTAGACAAAGATGCTGAATTGTATCAAATGCTTTTTCTGCAACCATTGAGAGGATTATATAGTCTTTGTTTTTGATTCTATTAATACAGCAAATTAGATTTATGGATTTGCATATATTGAACCAGCCTTGCATCCCTGGGATGAAGCATACTTGATCATGATGAATACTTTTTTAAATATGTAGCTGCAATCCATTAGCCAAAATTTGATTTAGTATTTTCTCATCAGTATTCATTGGTAAAAATTTCTTAATTTTTTTTCCTGGTTTTGTAATCAAGGTGGTATTTGCTTCATAGAATATGTTAGGGGCAGGTTCCTTCTTTTTAGTGTTTTGGAATAGGTTCTGCAGTATAGGTACAATCTCACCTTTCATACAATTCTGAATTGAAAGCATGTTGTCCAGAACTTTTATTTTTGGAAACTATTTTATAATTTTTTCAATCTCAGTGCTTGATATTGGTCTGTTCAAGATATCTATTTCTTGTGGTTAAGTCCAGGGAGATGGTGTGATTCTAGTAATTGATCCATTTCCTCTACATTGTCAAATTTCTGAGCATTGAGTTTTTTGTAGTAGTCAGAAATAATCTCTTGTACCTCTGTAGCATCAGTTGTTATTTCCTTCTTTTTGTTTCTCATTGAGGTTGTTAAAAATTTCACTTTTATATTTCTAATTAATCTGGCCAATGGTTTATCAATTTTATTTATGTTTTTTAAGAAGAAACTTTTTGTTTCATTAATTTTCTGATTCTTTTGTTTTCAATTTCATTTATTTCTAATTAATTTTGGTTATTTCTTTTCTTTTTCTGCTAGGTTTGGGATTGAATTACTCTTCCTTTTACATTTCTTTGAGATGATTCATTAGGTTATTGATGTGCTCTCTTTCTGTTTTTTAGATGTAGGCATCTAATGAAATAAATTTCCCTCTTAGAAATGCTTTTGCAGTCCCACAGATTTTGATGTTTTATGTGTTTATTGTTGTTATGTTCAAGGAAGTTAATGACTTCCTCCTTTATCTCTTCCTTGACCCAACTATCATTTAGCATAAGGTTGTTTAGTTTCCATGCCTTTCTATGGGGATGAAAATTTTTGTTGGAGTTGAGCTCCACCTTTATTGTCTTGAAGTCTGAAAAGATACAAAGTGTAACTTTAATTTTTTGATTTTGTTGAGATTTGATTTGTGTCCTATGATATGACCTATTTTGGAGAATGCTCCAGTGGCTGATGAGAAGAACATATATTCTTTAGCTCTGGGACGGTGTGTTCTGTATATGTCTATTAAGCCCAGTTCTTCTAGGGTTGCATTTAATTCTCTTGTATTTTTTTGTTTATTTTCTGTTTAGATGATCTGTCCAGTTCAATTAAATGCACATTAACATTCCCAGGTATTATGGTGTTATTTAGAATATCATGTTGCTCAGACAAATTAAGGACTCTTTCAGAAATCTTCTTAAATGGGAGTATTTAAGGGGGGGTGCATAAATATTCAGAATTGAAATGTCTTTTTATTGTATTGTCCCCTTAACCAATATGAAGTGATCATCTTTGCTTTTCTTGACTTCAGTTGCTTTATAATCCACTTGTTCCTGAAAATGAGATTGCAACCTCGCCTTTCTTCTGATTTCCATTTGTCTGACATATTATTTTCCATCCTTTCACTTTAAGCCTTGATTTTTCCTTCTAGGTTAGGTGTGTTTCCTAGAGACAGTATATAAATAGCTTATGAATATTTATCCAATCAGCCAGGCTGTGCCTCTTCAGTGGAAAATTCAAGCCATTAACATTTATTGAGATAATTGATAAGTGTGGTGGTGTACTATTCATCTTATTTTGTGAAAGTCTATTGCTTAATCTTATACCTTGTGCCATTAAAGAAGCTAGGTTTTGTCCTTTGAGTGTGTTACTTTGCTGGTGTATCATTGTGGTCATCAGTTTGAAGAATAGGTCTAAGTGTTTCCTGTAGAACTGGTCTTTTTATGGCAAATTTTCTCATTGTTTGCAAATCAGTAAAAGATTTGACTTCTCCATCAATTGTAAAGCATAGCTTAGTAGGATATAGAATTCTAGGCTGAAAACTGTTTTGTTTATTTAGATTAAAGATAGATGACCATTGTCTTCTGGCTTGAAAAGTTTTGTTTGAGAAATCCGCAGTCACCCTTATGGATTTGCCCTTATAGGTCAATTGGTGCTTACTCTTGGCTGCTTACAGAATTTTCTCTGTCATCTTATCTTTGGACAAGTTCATGACAATGTGCCTTGGAAATGCTCTGTTGAAGCTAAGACAAACCAGGCTTTGATATCCCTCTGAAAGGAGTGTGTCAGAATCTTTGGTGATACTTGGGAAGTTTTCATTTATGATATGCTCCAGTAGGCTTTCCATTCATTTAGGATGTTCTTCTACCCCTTCTTGGATACCCATAATTCATATGTTTGAATGCTTTGTGAAGTCCCATAATTTTCTGAGTAAATATTCTGCTTTCTCCCTCTTCTGCCTCTTTAACTGCCTCTGTCATCTCAAGTACTTTATCCTCTAGCTCCGAGATCTTTCTTCTCCATAGTGTACACTGCTATTGATATTTTCTACTGCATCTTTAAGTTCCCTGATTGACTCTTTTAATTCCTTAAGCTCAAACATATCCTCTCTATATTCTTTATATCTTTCATCCACTTTTTTTTTTTGGGGGGGGGTTCTGGTTTTGGATTTCCTTTTGGTTATTTTCCACTTTCTCAGCAAATTATGTCATTGTCTTTACCATACATATTTTAAAGTCTCTGTCTGTCACTTCCATCATTCCTTTATAGGTGGAATGCTCTATGGTAGCTACCTCAAGATTCCTTGGTGGGGTTGCTCTGTTCTGGTATTTCATGCTGTCAGGATTTTTCTGTTGATTCCTTCTCATGAGTGTTTTCTTATCCACTTCCCTTACTTTCTTCTTTTACTTCCTCCTCTTTAACCTTGTCTCTGTTCTTAGGTGTTGAATTGTCCTTTTGGTACAGGGTACAAGGAAGAGAAGAGTGAAGAGTGAGAATGGAAAAAAGAAAGAAAAAGGGAGAAAAGAAAAGGAAAAGTGGGGGAATAAAAAGAAAAGTTGACAAAAAACGAAAAGAAGAAGGACAAGAAGAGAAAGATGGGAATAATAGTGGTGCTCAGTGGGGTGCTTTGACCTACACCCACAATTTCTGGCCACTGGGGGCTGAGATGTGTGGGTTCCTCAAGGTAAAGATGTCCTTAGCAGCCTGAGAGAATACATGATCTCACCTCCACCAAATAGAGAAAAAATCAGTATACTGTCACAGGGGAGCCTACCAATAGCATTCTTCTGAAGGCCAAAGGTAGAAGAATACCCTAAATTGAGGGATCAAGGTCTACTTGAGTCAGGCCAATGCTGTGCACCCCCAGCCCAGTCCTAAGACTGAGGCTCTGTCCTACAATGGAATATGGATTGAAAAAGCATAAAATATATCAGAAAAAAAGAAATAATAATAAATGTACATAAAGAAAAAATTGAGTATATAATTGTGTAAGATATAAAAAAAGGAGTTTATATGTTAGTGGTTATAGAAATTTATATGGGGTAGATAAATAAAGTAGAAAAATCTTTACAAAAATAGACAGAAAAGGAATAAATGGAAATGTAAGAAAGAGTAAAAGGTGTAGAAAACCATAGCAAAGATGGAGCCCTTATTATTGAAGAAAGTAAAATTGGAAAAATAAAAATACAATAAAACAATACAAAACATCCTTGAAAAAATGAGGAAAAAAGAATAAAAAGAACAGAAAAAGTGTAACAGAAAAGGAGCCATTTCTACTGAAGAAAGAACAAAGAAAAATTAAAAAGACAAAAACAACAAACAAAAAGGAAAACCTATGAAAAGAAATTGAAGAAAACAAAAGGAAAAAATAATGCACATATTGCAATGTATTGCCTGGACAACAGGTAATGTTCTGGGGTTAGGAGACACTAATTGTGAAACTGATAGGGCTGTGAAAAATGGCAGTTGAAAGCCCTGTCTAGTTGCAGAGGATACCTGCTTCTCTCTTCATAATTTATTTGCCCTGTAGTCCCACAGGATTAGGAGCCCACAGCTCTAGTCAGCCTACTAAAAGATGTGCCTTGATCTTTCCTATCAGGGCCACTTGGCCACAAAGTGGCTGTCTCAGAAAAAGTGGGTTTGCTGGAGTCTCCCCAAAGGTGCCAGCCTGGCACTAGGAGCGTGTGAGGTCTTCCAAATGGACAGTTCTCTAACATTGGCAGCACCCTGCCAGTTGCCAAATGAGGAGAGCTCCACTCTGCCCAGTGGCTCAATCCCAGACCAAGATAGCTCCAGTAAGTATGCAGATCTGAAAAATAACTACAGGGCAAGCCTTCCCTGTCTGAAACTGTTAGTGCAGTCACCAAGGAAGCAGGATGGACAATGGATTGTAAACTGGAAGCTTGCAGGAGGTGGGCATTCCCATGCGTGTCGTGTCAGGGAAAAGCCCCAGCAACTTCCACAGCTGCTATTTATTGATAACAATTTCCCTCCCCCACGCCTGACCCCCACACTGGGATTCTGTAGTTGATCAATATTCAATTGCCAAAATCTGTTTGTTAAAGTCTAGTGATTGCTTATATGTTGCAAAGAACTGTCACTTTGCCTCTGCAAGCCTGGTGTCCCCAGTCAATCACCACTTTGTCTCTGCAAGCCTGATGTCCCAGTTCCTACACATCTTGCTGCATAGGTTGCCACATAGATCACTACATATGTTGTTACATAAGCTGCTACATATCCCGTTACATAGATTGCTACAGATTCCCCTATTTTTTGTTTAAGACATCTTATGCAAGATGAAGGAAAACCTGTAGTTGTTTATTTCATTTGCTCTTCTCATCAAATAGCACTCCTTCTAGCCAGGCAGAAAAAAGAAAGAAAGAAAAGGGGTGGTGTCTGTGGCTCAAGGAGTAAGGCACTCGCCCTATATACCAAGGGTGGCAGGTTCAAGCCCAGCCCCAGCCAAAACTGCAAAAAAAAAGAAAAAAAGAAAAGGGGGAAATAAAACACAAATAATTAACAAAACTACACTAGAGGAGTCAGTGAGGGACTTCACCAAAGAAAAAGGATTTGTGTTCTAAAGAAATAAGGGTAATATTAATTTTACAGATTTCATCACCTAACTGTTTTAGGGATGATCCATAGGGTTCTTGATGCTTCCATAGGAAGTATTGATCAATGCCCAAAGTTTCCTGCTTCTGCACATTATCCATTGTGTCCATTAAATGAGCAGCATATAGCACAGACTGGAATGTCGGGAGGGGAAGTGTCAGTCTAAAGGAGCAGTAAGAGAAGGATTAAGGCTATATATCCAATAAAGATTCTCTTACCTTTGCTGATACAGGAAGTTTGCTATTACTTCAAATTTCCATTACCAAAGCTGACTGCTTTGTTCAGAACCTTATCAGAACTTACAGGGTCTGGACTGAGCTTACCCAGGCCTAGAGACTGGGAGGTTTCTTAAGTGATGGAACTCTAAATTGAACCTTCCTCTCAGAAGCTCTAATAGCCAATGTGGAAAAGGGCACTGACTGGTGATATGAGAGGCAGTTAGAGGTTTCTCAGAGGAGGGTGATCTACAGTTCACAGTAAATGACAATTGGGGCGGATAGTTTGGAATAGAATGTTTTCATGAAATTTCAGGCCTAAAAAATTGAAGTTCCTTATTCAGGTTGAAATGAGGGAACCTTATAGCTATAGAAGGAGGTACTGAAGACAAATTCATCAAGGTGTTGGTGAGGTCTCCTGCTCATGTCAAGGTTTAATCCAGAGAGCCAGCAGCCACTGCTTTGCTTGTTCTGTAACAATATGAGCAAACCCCCGACCCCAGTGTAGCACATAACCAGGTTTCTATTAATACATAACAGGTTTCTTATAAAAAAAAATAGGTTGCTGCACTTGGGAAAGTGGAGGATGGGTGAGAGAGTCCAGTGGCGTTCAGCAGCTGTGTTTTCATCATTGTTGAAATTCAAAAAATTAAAGGTAAACAGGGCTTTAGTGAGGATGATAGTTTCATTGACTGGTGAGCATTCTCCATTTGCCTGATTTCTTTTGTATAGCAAAGATGGGAGAGTTCCAGGGGCTAGTAGAGGGTTAAATATGTCCCTGTTCTAACTGTTCCTGAATTAAAAATTATGAAGCTTCCAGTTTTTCTTTTGTTAACCTCCACTGCTTCACCCACACTGGATTATTGCTCTTCTAAGATAACCTGAGAGTGTACTTGGGGGCAGTGGCCTCTAGGCCAAATTTGACATCTGAAAAGAATTTTCAGAAGAGGGGGGTATAGTTACCATAGCTTTCCATGGTTGGAGTAAGTCACACCCCCATAGGTTAATGATTGTATCAGCTATGTATGGCTGAATTTGAGCATGTTGATTATCTGGTCCCAAACAAGTTAAAGGCAGTGTACTTTGAAAAACTGAATTTAAAGTTCCTATACCCATAAAAATAACATCAGCTATTTGTTTAGGCCATTCCTTAGGCCATTGATTTAAAGCCATAAGGGAAACATCTGCACCAGTATCTAACAGGCCACTAAAGAATTTATCTTTCAGGGTGAGTGTTAATCGAGGCCTAATCTTATCAGTAGATGTTTGCCAAAAAATACTGTTTGTACTGCCAAGATCATTGGTACGTTTGTTTTCAGTTAGTTTAATGCAAGGCAGAAGCAGCAACTGGGCAATTTTTTGTCCGGCTAACATTTGAGTGAGTTGGTTTACTGAGATCTGTATTTGTATTTCCCCTACAAAGTCACTATTGATAACATTGTGTGGACCAGTACCCCACGAGATGTTAAACCACTTTTTCCCAACGATAGCTCAACAGAGTCTGGGGGAATGTCTATTCCTGTTCTTAATTTCTTTACTCTCATGTTAGGAAGTAAAAGAACACTATCACATGCTGGCAAATCTAAAGCGGCACTACCTGGGGTAACATGCAGAAAGGATTGATGGGCTGAGGTTGCTGGTGAGTGGGTAAATCTTTGAACTTTTTGTCTGTGGGCCCCGGGTTGGATCCGACTGATAGCTTCCGTGCTGTAAAGGTGTTCCATTTTTATTGAATTGGGAGTGGCATTCATTAGCCCAATGGAGCCCTTTTTTTAAACCTGGGTCATACCCCTGGGGGGTTGCATTTTCCTTGTCTCTTTTGATTATTAAAATTGCCCTTCCCATTGGTATTCTGACTGCTATTCCTTTTCCAACACTCTTTTTTCATGTGGCCAGGATTTCCACAATTATGGCATGTAACAAGATGAGACTTGAACCCATCTTTTAGGGTAGCAGCAAGATTAGCCTTATAGTGTTAAGTTCCCACATCAAAGCATGCTCATATATACTCCTCTAGAGGAGCATTTTGTGCCCTCAGAGGAGGCAAAATCTTTTGACACTCAGAGTTAGCATTTTCAAATGCTCAGGTTTGAAAGAGTGTATCTCTAAGATCTGGCTGGGCAACAGCTTTATCTAATGACGTTTTTGATCAAGCTAAAACATCAGTGTGAGGTTCATTTGCAGACTGCATTACTTTAATAAAAGATTTAGAGACCTCTCCAGGTGCCTGAACCTTTTCCCAGGCTCTAAGACAGCACAGCTTTGTTCGTATTACAGCTATATCGTCCTATTGAAGTTGGTTCGGAAGGCCCATCCATTGACCAGAGCCAGTGAGCTGTTCTGAAGTTATGGGAACGTTCCTCTGCTGATTCTGGCGACTTATCAACTTCCATATGATGATATAGCTAGAACACAAACAAAGTTGTGCTGTCTTAGAGCTTGGGAAAAGGTTTAGTCACCTGGAGATGTCTCTAAATCTTTTATTAAAGTAATGCAGCCTGCAAATGAACCTTACACTGACTGGCTGTTGCTCATTGCTTGAAATGTCATCCTATAATCTCTTCTCAAGGATCTTAATCCCAGAGAATTGAACCAGATTATCAATAGATCAATAAATAGTAGGTCTGAATTTAGTAGCAGCTTTCATACGTGGTCAAATTCTGGGTCCTTTCTCAGTACAGCATAAAATATATATTTCAGATGAGCATTTACTAATTATTATTTAGTTAAATGAACACAGACAAAATTACTGGAAAAGAATATGAGATTAGATTTATTTGAGTAATTTTGGCTATATTGTAACTCAGTTTCCTTTAAAGAGATCTAGACACTCTTTGAAATTGTGAAATTAATAATTGTTTTCTAATTTACATTCATTTTTTTCAGAAAACTAAATAAATAATCCTATTAACTTCTTGAAAATATTTTACTATGTAAGATATGCTGCAAGCTTTAAATTAAAAAAAAAAAATTTAAATACTAAAATTTCCCCAGATTGAGTTTTCCTGTAGCTGTGGGAAAAATGGGAAATAAAAAGAAGAAATGTGTTTTTTTCTTGCTAATTAGCTTTCACATATGATTGAGATATATTTCTAATAAAACATATTTTAAAAAATATCAACATTGAAACAAAGAATGGCCATTACTATTTATAAAATCAGTCTTATAAAAACATATATTTGTAAACATTTTTGAACACTTTCTTAATAGAATTCTGATATAATTAATGTCCTTGTATCATAACTATAATAATGTCTGCTAAAGATCAGGGCACCAAATAGTGTAAGAATTATGCTAAAATAAACATATTAGTCTTTTTTATTTTGAAGGCAGACTGCATATAAGAATGGCCTATAAAATGGCCTTATGGATGCTCTTACTAAATTCTAATATTTCTTGCGTATGTGTAAAATGATTAGTACTTGTGTGTTTGTGTATATAGGTAGAAAATTAGGAGTAGAGAAAGATATGAAATGTTTTATAAAATTTTTACAGCAAATCTTTACTTCCTTCAACTATAAAGCTAGTAAAGCATTCTTGCCTTTCCTAAGTGATAAGTATCTATTTTTATGTCTATGTGTGCACACATGACCATATGTCTTTCTATGTGTAAATGCTAGTTTTACGTATAAAAAATACAACCATAAACAGTATTGCGAATAGTAAGGGAGGGTCTCCAGAGGCCACAGGAATTCAACCAGCTTGATGAAAAGGCCTGTTTTGCAGCCTTTTATTTTTTTTTTTCAAGCTACCCAGCCAGTCAAAACTAGCCCCTAACAGACCTTAGCAGCTTACAGATGAACTCAAGTGAACTTTTCTTAATATAATCTTAAATTCTCCACCCCTGGAGGGGTTACAGCACCATTACCACAACACGTGGCCTATGTGCTATCATGACAAACCCACTTGTCTGTGCATCCAGAACCCCTCCTCTCCATGTGATGACACATCTTTGACTTTCTCTATTGCCTCATGAAAACCCTACACTTTCCCTTGGGGAAATACTGCTCTGAAGAATATTCCTGGTGCTCTCTTTACTTGATATAATAAAATTCCTACTGATTAAGAGCTATTCTCAAAAATGATGAATCATTTGTTATCAACGAGGCAAATGTACTCCAGTCTTTCTGGTAAGAGTATCAAGGTCCTTGTGTTTTCTAATTTAACATAAAATATTAGATTAATAAATTTACAGGTAGGAATGTATAGCTTTTCCTATTAAAATATGCCCTTAGCAAATGTGTTACTCTACCTGCAAAATCTACCAATAACATGAATGTATTCAGTCTCTAAAGATGATCCAGGAAGTTCTTTTTATTTTGAAGCCAGAACTCACAATACGTGGAGATGGAGGAACCCGAGTTACCAGCCACCTCTTGAAATTTTCCACTAAAGTCTGGAACGTGGAAGAGTGTCCTGTATGACCGTATTGCACACGGCTGCCGAAATGTCAAGAAAAGAAATATATTAGCAGCAATACATAAAGGTGGCTCAAACAAGTACTTTTGTAAGGTGGTTTGCTGGAGGTGAAGAGTGTTAAAATCTACTCACACAATCTGAAAGTCAATATGAAACTAAATGATTTATGCTTATTTTAGTGGCATTCATATGAGGTACCCTGGCAGACTTTGAAGAGGAAAGTGATAGAACACAGCTTTCTTAATTAAAGCAAAGTTCAGTGGTAAACATCCTTTTATGCCAAGAAAATACAACTTTTCTTTGAACATGTGCCAGACACATGAATAGCCTAGAGTGAAACAAATCTCAATCCTACTCGGGCACAGCAAAGAGGATTGGGCAGTGGTATTTGAATAGTTAGTTTCAAGCTAAATTATTGACATGGTTTATTTTTAACATTTAGACATCAACATTATAGAAAGAACCATCGATTATTTTTGGTTTTAAACTTCTGCAACATAATTTCTACAACGCATTTTACACTTAACATCAAGTCTTACATTGTTTAAGTAGGATATATAATTATTCAATAATTGGCATTCATATGATTATAGATTACTAGTGTAAAAATAAAGAGATATTTTTTAACTCAAAATGTCAGGAGTACGGTTAAACAAAAACATCTCGAAAGGCATAAACAAAATAACAACATAGCTTGGAAGGAATAGAAATAGTTTGATTCAGAGATGTTAATATTTTTGTATTTCCATTACCCTCTTCCACGTAAAGGATGCAATGAAAGATACAACAACATTGATACAGAAGAAATGAAAATAAAACACTCACACTGGCTCGGCGCCTATAGCTCAACCGGCTAAGGCGCCAGCCACGTACACCTAAGGTGGCGGGTTCGAATCCCCAGCCCGGACCCGCCAAACAACAATGACGGCTGCAACCAAAAAATAGCCGGGCGTTGTGGCGGGCGCCTGTGGTCCCAGCTACTTGGGAGGTGGAGGCAAGAGACTCGCTTGAGCCCAGGAGTTGGGGGTTGCTGTGAGCTGTAATGCCACGGCACTCTGCCCAGGGGGACAGCTTGAGCCCTCTCTCAAAAAAAAAAAATAAAATAAAATAAAACACTCACACTATAATATAACATAATTCTACACCATAGAAAATGTGAAGCTGGAAACCTGTCAGAGACTTTTGGATAATGAAACAATTTCCAATCGCTGCAGTTGTCTTGAAAATGCAGTTAGACATTACAAATGTAGGTTTTACCAGGAATGGGTCTCAGTTTTGGATCAATACTCTTAAATACACATATATGAAGAAAGTTCTAATCATTTTCTCAGCCCTTCTCAATCACTTGTCCTCTGCAGAGAGTTCTGATTTGACTGACCTAATTCCTTCTCATCCCCAGTCACTCAAGAAGCATCATTCCATTTTCTATTCAGTTAATTTGGATGTTTTTGATGCCCACGCAATTAATTAAGAAGTTGATTTGAGAGGTAAGAGTGCCATTAAGGCTAGAACATGGAGCAGCTTGATTATGATAATGTTTTATTAAGTTATAGAAAGCATGGTAAGTATTGAAAGTAGATGAGAGAGAAATTACTGCGGCAAATTATGTATTTGGGGGGCAGCATCTGTGGCTCAAAGGAGTAGGGCACCTGCCGGTCCCATATGCCGGAGGTGGTGGATTCAAACCCAGCCCCGGCAAAAAAATGAAAAAAAAAAAAAAAGTATTTTCTTATCATCTACACGAAGAGCACCTTCTTTTCCTAAAATGTCTTTTGTTGATAAAACGGATGTATTTCTAACAAAGCACTGCTTTAACACAGAATATATAGATACAGAAAATGCATATATTTGTGTATGTGTATACACTTATAACAATGTTTATCTCCATATTCACATCATACTGATATTTTATACCTCTAACATCATTTTGAAAGTAGCAAATGATTACAAAAAGTGTAGTTTATTGGGTTTTAACAATAAGATATGTATTTCCAGGTTTGTAGGATAATAATCAAAAATGTAATATATGTTTATAAATTATCCACTCTTATGTCCTCACATTACTCTTAATTTTTACAAGAATAACTAACAGTAAATATTACCCCCATTTAACTTGCTTGGAATGAAACAAATACTACGTAGCTGAATGAGGTTTTGAAATATGTAATATATTTTTTATTCTAAGGTTATTTTTACAATACAATACTTCTTTGAACAATACAAAATAATCGTAAAGATAGCTTTTTTCCCGACAAGGACATCTGTTTCTATGGAAGTATAAATACATAATTTCCTAAATAAAATATTTCCTTAAAAGGAAAGAACTAATTAAATATATTTTTATGATAAGCAACATCTAAACAAGTAAAAAAGGATGAGTGATTGATTAGACAACCAAGTGTGGGAATTCCTAAGAAAAATACCATGTGGCAGGCCAGTTTACTATTCAGAGTTTCTTGATTCAAAGCCAGCACAACTTTGAATCTTATTTATAAGGAGATGGATTAGAAACCTTTAAGATGTTGTATGTGTACTTTTAAAATCAATTTCTTCTACTTCACTTTTCCTCCAAAAACACCTTTGATTTGCAAAACTTAAGTAATAAGTAATCACCGTGTATTTGCTGCTATGAAAAATAACTAAAAAGATGATATTTTTGACCTTTTAAAATATCAAATCATTTATTCTAACCTTTCAAAAATCAAATTTGTCACACTGTATTTGAAAAATAACATAAAACTCTAATTTCAGTTACATTTCTTGTATGCACTGAATCTTATATCAAGAGAAAATTAACGGATGTGGGAGTAGACACTGCCTACTACCACCCCAAGTTTAACCTCTTTTAATATATTCATCATTCTGCTAATTATCATTCATTAAAAGCTCCACATCATTAGAGAGAAGAAACATAGGCCAGAGGACCCATCACGGTAGCAGGAGAGACAACAGCAGTGAGATCACCGGCTGTTACTATCCCTTCTATAATTGATGTTGTATTCTGAAAATAATAGAGAACCATGTAAAAAGCAAAGAAGTTTAACTACGGTGGGTTTATTTTTCAGGAAAGGACTTTTGGTCTTTGAAGAGGATAGATTTTACTTAAAATGGAGAAAAAATACAAGTGAAAATGGAAAAATTAGGGATGCAAAGTAGGAAAAGAGAGAGAACAGTTTCTTAAAGTGAAATAATTCCATTCTATCTGAAAGATCTTTCTTAGGTTTGTTTGTATCACTACAGAACCGATTCCTAATAACCAACAGCCAAAATATATTATGATATCCTAAAAGCATTCACAAAGTCTCTTCTGTGGCCTATTTAGCACACATGATTTGTATGCTATTCATGGATCACCTTGGCCTTTTCTATGCTTATTTTTAAGCTTCTGGTTCAGAGGCTCTAAAGAAACAGCTTTTGAACCAGTTTCATCCCTCTACATACCTTTGGAAATATCTACTGATCATCCCAAATATGCAACAATATTTCTCTACTCTGGATGGCAAAATAAAGTGATTCACAGCCCTGAGGATGTTCATGGAAGTTTCCAGGTTACTCTTCCCAGTAATTGTTCTTTCCATTGCATTTGTTCTTTGCCTGGCCTCCCAGAGTCCCACCTAGTACAGGTAGAGAGAGACGGATAGTCAGCCAAAGGTGCAAAGGTCTTTTAAGCACATTTGTGGAACATTTTCCAGTATTGATCCTCTCCTCAGTACTCTGCTTTGCAAATTCTAGCTGCCACACCCTCCCGTAATTGAAATTTCAGTCTTATCCTGAGCAAGATTACCTCGCTCCTCCCTTGGCTTCCCTTCCCTTTGCCATGACTATGAAATTATCTCCATGCAGAGAGCCAGAATGATGATGGGGCCTGTCTCATAGGTGGCCCCTCCTCTCAGACATCAGTTTTGCACTCACTGTTGTTAAATATCTAAAAGGAGTGATATTAGGGAGAATGAGGGTAGGAAGAGGGGAAAAGGGAGGAGATTGGTGTGCTTCTGGCATAATGGAAACAATGTAAGGGTGTATGGCACACCTCTTGGGTATGGGACACAACTACAAGAGGGAGTCTATGTAACAAATGCAAACATTGTAACCTAGTTGTTTGTACCTTCACATTAACCTAAAATTGGAAAATGAATAAATAGTAACAGTAATAATAATAAATAAAATTAAAACAAAAGCAATGGTTTTATGATTGTCCCATTTTTCTGGTTGTTTAATGTGAGCAGTCAAGTTGCATACATTATTCCTTCACAGATGAAAATTATATATTTGTTTAGCTTTTTAACTCACCAACTACAGACTCCAGCAATTATCCTTATGGAGAAATTTGACCTTGGCCTGGATCCCCCAGGTATCCACTTGGAATGCCTCAGTTTCATTATTCTTAGTAGCTTTTCTTTTTTCTTTTCTTTTCTTTCTTTTTTTTTTTTTTTTTTGAGACAGAGCCTCAAGCAGTCCCCCTGGGTAGAGGGCCGTGGCATTACAGCTCACAGCAACCTCCAACTCCTGGGCTCAAGCAAGTCTCCTGCCTCTGCCTCCCAAGTAGCTGGGACCACAGGCGCCCGCCACAACGCCGGGCTATTTTTGGTTGCAGCCGTCATTGTTGTTTGGCGGGTCCGGGCTGGGGATTCAAACCCACTACCTTAGGTGTAAGTGGCTGGCGCCTTAGCCGGTTGAGCTATAGGCGCCGAGCCCTTAGTAGCTTTTCTTCATGAATCCTACTCATGGAGAGTCAAAGGGGCTTCAGCAGTCAGATGACCTCTGGAATGCCTTCCTTTCTCTAGTATCTTAACCCCCAGGTCTCTTTGGCTTCATAACTCTCTGGTTTCCAATACATGAACTTTATGAAAAAAAGTTTTGTTTGTGTGTGTGCGTGTGTGTGTGTGTTTGAGTCTGACCACTGGCCTTTCTTTAGTTACTCTGTCTCACATAAAAGTAGTTCTAATCTGCATTTTCAAGTTATTTTCCCTTTCTCTAGAATTGTTAAAATCAGCTCTAACTTCCAAAAACTGCCAACACCTATGAAAACATTGTGTATATTTGAACAGACACTAAAAATGTATAAAGAGGGAGGGGAAAGATGGCTGACTAGAGACCTTGGCTTCCGGATCATCCCAAATTTAAGAAAAAGCTTCAGATGAAAATCCCAGGAGAAATACTGAAGGAAAGGTACCAGAACCTACTCTAACTGGAGATCACACAGAAAGAAGTGATAGAGCAAAACAAGGAGCAAAATTCAGGTAAAGAGTGACCCCCAAAGAGTCCGAGGGTCAGTGTGAAGAGTAGATATCCCCTCACTTCTTGGTGGTCTGCCAGCTTCCAGTCTACTGGAGGACCCCTCTACCCTGCTGAATCCAGGTGCTGCTGCCCTGCCATCAGTGAACCCAGAGCTTCTTGGAAGTAGAGAACCAGTCTGTTGGACTGAGTATGGTGACTACCATCCACCACAGACTTGAGCTGGGACAGGTGGCACCATATTGCCTAAGCACAGGCTGGGCGTCTCTCTGCTACCAGGGAAATCACATCTCTAAGTCTTCCCAGCATCAGATCCCACACAAACATTCCCCAGACTGCTCAGACTGTGACAACCACAAAGGAACAGAAGACACAGGAAGGCAGTGTATTCCTGGAGTTCTGACCTCTAGGACAGGCTGCCCAAGAGGACTGGGACATGCAGCAAACATTAACATTTTTCAGGACAGAGAAAGGCAGAACGTGAGCTCTCCTGCACCAGAGTGACACTGCCTCATGACTGCCAGTTGTCTGCGCCCTCTCAGTGGAGATGTAAGTACAGAGAAGAGGCTATAGCATGAGAGAGTGTCTGTGCCCCAGAGCAGAAGCAACACCGGACCCCAGGAAGAGACGCGGGGACAGGAACCCACTGCTCCAACCACCCAGTGCTGCGTACATAGCTTCCCCTGCTCCCAAACAGGAGCTTTCATGCAGGTGATCTGCAGGCTTCAGGGAAGGGTATGCCCCTATATTGCACTGCACACCTCGATTCCGCATGGGGGGTGCTGCTCCTTTCCTCTCATGGAAAAGAATATAGAAAGAGATTATAAAAAGGGAGTATAGGAAAGGAGTAGGGAAGGGAGAACAGGAAGGGGATGCAGGAAGAGCACAGGAAGGGAGAACAGGAAAGGAGTACAGGAAAGGAGCACAGAAAGGAGTACAGGAAGGGAGTACAGGGGGGAGAACAGAAAGGAGTACAGGAAGGGAGTACAGGAGGGGAGCACGGAAGGGAGCACAGGAAAGGAGCCCAGGAAGGGAGCATAGGAAGAAAGTATAGGAAAGGAGAATAGGAAGAGAGAATAGGAAGGGAGTACGGGAGGGGAGCACAGAAAGGAGTACAGGAAGGGAGTACAGGAGGGGAGCGCAGGAAGGGAGCACAGGAAAGGAGTACAGGAAAGGAACACAGAAAGGAGTACAGGAAAGGAGTACAGGAAAGGAACACAGAAAGGAGTACAGGAAGGGAGTACAGGAAGGGAGCACAGGAAAGGAGTATAGGAAAGGAGCACAGAAAGGAGTACAGGAAGGGAGTACAGGAGGG
>NW_003852412.1:19385078-19385327 GCF_000181295.1 Otolemur garnettii
GAGCACAGAAAGGAGTACAGGAAGGGAGTACAGGAGGGGAGCACAGGAAAGGAGTACAGGAAGGGAGTACAGGAAGGGAGCACAGGAAAGGAGTACAGGAGGGGAGCACAGGAAAGGAGTACAGGAAGGGAGTACAGGAGGGGAGCACAGGAAGGGAGCACAGGAAAGGAGTACAGGAAAGGAACACAGAAAGGAGTACAGGAAAGGAGTACAGGAAGGGAGCACAGGAAAGGAGCACAGAAAGGAGCA
>NW_003852412.1:19385424-19386020 GCF_000181295.1 Otolemur garnettii
CAGGAAAGGAGTACAGGAAGGGAGCACAGGAAAGGAGCACAGAAAGGAGCACAGGAAAGGAGTACAGGAAAGGAACACAGAAAGGAGTACAGGAAGGGAATACAGGAAGGGAGTACAGGAAGGGAGTACAGGAAGGGAGTACAGGAGGGGAGCACAGGAAAGGAGCACAGGAAGGGAGTACAGGAAAGGAGTACAGGAGGGGAGTACAGGAAGGGAGTACAGGAAGGGAGTACAGGAAGGGAGTACAGGAGGGGAGCACGGAAGGGAGCACAGGAAAGGAGTTCAGGAAGGGAGCACAGGAAAGGAGTACAGGAAGGGAGTACAGGAAGGGAGTACAGGAGGGGAGCACAGAAAGGAGTACAGGAAGGGAGTACAGGAAAGGAGTACAGGAGGGGAGTACAGGAAAGGAGTACAGGAAGGGAGCACAGGAAAGGAGCACAGGAAGGGAGCACAGGAAAGGAGTACAGGAAAGGAACACAGAAAGGAGTACAGGAAGGGAGTACAGGAAAGGAGTACAGGAGGGGAGTACAGGAAAGGAGTACAGGAAGGGAGCACAGGAAAGGAGTACAGGAAGGGAGTACAGGAAAGGAGTACAG
>NW_003852412.1:19386278-19386958 GCF_000181295.1 Otolemur garnettii
ACAGGAAAGGAGTACAGGAGGGGAGTACAGGAAAGGAGTACAGGAAGGGAGCACAGGAAAGGAGTACAGGAAGGGAGTACAGGAAAGGAGTACAGGAGGGGAGCACAGAAAGGAGTACAGGAAGGGAGTACAGGAAGGGAGCACAGGAAGGGAGCACAGGAAGGGAGTACAGGAAAGGAGTACAGGAGGGGAGTACAGGAAGGGAGTACAGGGGGGAGCACAGGAAGGGAGCACAGGAAGGGAGTACAGGAGGGGAGCACAGGAAAGGAGCACAGGAAGGGAGTACAGGAAAGGAACACAGAAAGGAGTACAGGAAGGGAGTACAGGAGGGGAGCACAGGAAAGGAGCACAGGAAGGGAGTACAGGAAGGGAGTACAGGAAGGAGTACAGGAAGGGAGTACAGGAAGGGAGCACAGGAAAGGAGTACAGGAAGGGAGCACAGGAAGGAGCATAGGAAGAGAGAACAGAAAGGGAGTACAGGAGAGAGTACAGGAAAGGAGCGCAGGAAGGGAGCATAAGAAGAAAGTATAGGAAAGGAGAATAGGAAGAGAGAACAGGAAGGGAGTATGGGAGGGGAGCACAGGAAGGGAGTACAGGAAAGGAGCATAGGAGGGGAGCACAGGAAGGAGCATAGGAAGAGAGAACAGAAAGGGAGTACAGGAGGGAGCACAGGAAAGGAG
>NW_003852412.1:19387021-19430579 GCF_000181295.1 Otolemur garnettii
AGGGAGTACAGGAAAGGAGCATAGGAGGGGAGCACAGGAAGGAGCATAGGAAGAGAGAACAGAAAGGGAGTACAGGAGGGAGCACAGGAAAGGAGAGCAGGAAGAGAGTATAGGCAGCATTTTGTCACAGCCTGGGAATCTCTATACATCTTTGATTCTCTATCCAATGCTGTCCAACACCCACACACAATGCAGCATCTTTGGGGGACTGGTGGGTACCAAGGAAACTGTGGGTATCCCAGAGCTTAGGCATGCAGGGTGGGCCACTTCCAGCTGAGAGGAGTGCAGCACTGCAGAGTGTCCCTTAGGACAAAAGGGACCAGGTCACCAGCTGTCCATCATTCAGGGCCTTCTCTTACTACTGTCCCCACTCCCACCTTTGCCAACACAGCCCCAGCTGTTTCTGCTTGGGACTGAGAGGGTTCAGCAGAGGACACTTAAGTCAGGGCTTTGGGATCAACTGAGATGCCTGTAACAGAGCATCTATAATGCTCAGGCTTTCTTGGAAATTGGGGTTCACTCCTTTCCCTGTGAAAAACCTCAGCAAGTGCTTCCTTATGCTTCATGGTCAAAAACTGCCACCTCCCCTACTGGAGGGCAGGGCTGGCAGTCCTCTCCTGGAATGGCCTGTCTCTTCTAGGAGGAGATCCCTCCACCCCCATGGAGACTAGTCCCTGGCACAACCAAACCTCCCCAGCCAGAGCATTTCAGCCACAGCATAGCCAGCCCAGTAGTCCTGCATGTATTAGATTCCCATATTCTAAGGGAAGTACCTTAGGACAAACACTTGGTACCACATGTACTTAAAAGTGGGAGCTAAATGATGGGTACACATCAGAGTCTATTATACTAGACCCAAGCAGAAACAGCTGGGCTGCCTTGGCAACACTGGGTGTGGGGACAGTAAGAGGAGGAGGAGGCCCTGAAAGCCCTATGCTGTATGTGAGCCATAGTGGGAACTTGAAATCTGGGCAACTTTTTGGCCATGGAGAAAGAGATGGCTGTCAATGTTGAGAGAGGGAAGTGTGCCCCATAGCTGCTTGCCTCTGCTAATCTCGTGAATTAGAAAAATAAATAATGTTAAAATGTCCCTGTTGCCCAAAGTGGTTCACAGATTCAGTGCAATTCCCATCAAAATACCAACATAATTTTTTCACAGAATTGGAAAGACTATCTTAAATGTCATGCAAAATCTAAAACAGCCCAAATAGATAAAGCAATGCCAAGCAAAAAGAACAAATTTGGAGGCATCACATTACCTGACTTCAAATTATACTACAGGGCAAAAGTTACCAAAAGAGCAGGGTACTATCATAGAAGTAGACACATAGGTCAATGGAACAGAATAGAGAACACAGAAATAAAACCATCTACGGTAGAACCTCCAATGTTGACCACCTTCCTATAATAAGCACTTCCTTAAGTTGACCTAATTTCCATAAACTGGACATGCACCCCAGGTACATATCACTGCTGGAGGCCTAGTTTGTTACAGTCCCTTGGGTTGTCAACTTACAGAGGTTTCACTGTACTACAACCAACTGATTTTCAACAAAGCATACAAAACTATACACTGGAGAAAAGACACCCTAGTCAGTGACTGGTGCTAGCAAAATTGGAAAGCTACATGCATAAGAATGGAACTGGATCCCTCTCTCTCTCCATACACAGAAATTAACCCAAGATGGAGTAAAGACTTAAGTGTAAAATAGGATATCATAAAAATTCTAGAAGAAAAGTTAGAAAAGTTCTTCTTGAAATTGGCCTTCATCTTAGTACTAAGACCCCAAAAGCAAAAATAAAAATAATTAAATGGGACTTAAACTAAAGAGCTTCTGCAAAGTAAAAGAAATAATCAACAGTGTAAATAGCCTACAGAATGAGAGAAAATATTCACCGACTATACATCCAACCAAGAAGCAATATCCAGAAACTACAAAGACTTCAGGCAAATCAGCAAGGAAAAAGTAAATAATCTCATTGGAAAGTTGACAAAATATACATATAGACATTTTTCAAAAGAAGATAAACAAATGGCTGAGAAACATATGAAAAAATGTTCAGCATCACTAATTGTCATGGAAATATAAATTAAAAACCCCAATGATATACCACCTTCATCTTGTCAGAATGGTCACTTTACAATATCAAACAACAAGAGAGGTTGGTGTGGGTGCAGCGAAAAGGGAACACTTATACGATATTGGGGGGAATGTAAATTATTACATCATCCATGGAAACAAGTTGGAGATTCCTCAAAGAACTAAAAGCAGACCTACTACTTAATCTAGCAATCACACTACTGGGCGTATGCCCAAAAGAAAATGAGTCATTTATGTAAAAAAGACACAATCGTTTGTTTCGTGCAGGACAATTCAAAATTGCAGATATAGAACCAACCTAAGTGTCCTTCTCTTGATGAGTAGATAATAAAAATGTGACACACACACACACCACGGAGTACTACTGAGCCTTAAAAAAAATGGAATAATGTCTTTGCAGCAACTTGGATACAACTAGAAGGCAATATCCTAAGGGCAGTACCTTAGGAGCTAAATGCTGGGCACACAGACTGGAGTGGTCTAATAGACTCTGGAAACTCAGGCGTGGGGAGAGTGGAAGTGATGAGGGTGCAATGTACACTACTTGTGTACACGGGACACTGAAATCTCTGGCTTCACCACTACACAATTTAGCCATGTAACACAAACCACTTGTACCCCAAAATAAAAATATGGTGAATAAACTATGTTGAGTATTATAGTTGTGTGAAAGTTAAAAAGGAAAGTATTTTGTTAAAAAGGTACAAAAGGACTTTTTACTATTTAACTTTTACAAGAAACGAATTATTTTATTAAATATGTGGTTTTGAAATGCAACAAAATAAATTAAAGTGGAAGTAATAATTGGCACCTTATTAGCCATAGATAAATTTTAAGCCTCATAAAATATCCCCCACTTACCCTTGTGTGACTGGTGTCAGTCTCACCTGTGACTGCACTCTGCCTCCAACTTTGCACTCCAGAATCACGAAAATTATTTTCATGTCTTGCATGTAGCATATAAATTACTTTTATTGCTTGTTTCTCCCCTAATCCTATAAAGTATGTTCAAAAACTGTCCCTGCCTAGACTAAGGTTTCTATTCCACAGCACTAACTCTAGGTCACTTTTTTTTTTTTTTGGCCGGGGCTGGTTTTGAATCCACCACCTCCATTATATGGGGCCAGCACCCTACCTTGAGCCACAGGCGCCACCCAACTCTGGGTCATTTTTAACAAATTTATTGCTATCAAAGCTATCAGATAATTTTTTCCAGCATGTATTCAAGTTGCCTGGTCTAATAGTGGATGTCCTTTCATTTTCATTTTCAGAAGTGACTGTGCCTGGTCTCATCCGTTGAGCATATTGGGGTGGGAGGCAGTATTTGTGTTGAATAGAGTTAATTTATAATACTCAATATCCTAGCAATTCCATGTAAAAAATACCCTACTATGATGGTGAAATATATAGTCATATACAGAAAACAATTAAGCACTGGAATGAAGAATAGTCTCAACTCTCACACACTTGCTTGAAGGACAGCCTCTGATGTACAAAATTATATCAATATGTGGTAATCTATTTTCCTGCGTTCCCAGTTTCTTTCCAAGGCATACTGTGAAGAATATGGCTGCTTGAATCTTAGCAAACATTATAGAAATATGCATTTCTTAAATATAGCATTCAAGAATAATTGTAACAAATTTAGAAAGTTGAAAGAGTACCTACAGTAGAGTATCCATAATTACGTTAAGCACAGTCACATCACATTTGAGAAAATACAGAGTTTCGGAAATAATCATTTAGATGATGTATTTATTTTCAATGTAGACTAATAGTTTGTACAGAACAGGTGTTATTTACTTGTTTTGAAGGCTGTGCTTGTCATTGACAGTGTCTGTATTGTCCCCCGAACAGCAATCACATTATGCTGTTTGTGTAATTGTAAATAAATTATGAGGTAATTAACTTTTTTGACTAGCTAAGGGTTTAGCTTAGAAAATACTTGATTCTAGCCACTGTCAGAGACTTTGATTATATCAACGGCTTATTATTACTGAACGTTTGAAATTTTTGAGGTCTATGATTTATACTCATAAATGAAAAAATTCCTTGCAATGAGAGACAAACTTTAACAATGATTTTTAGTTACATGCAACTTTAAGATTCTAGCGGATCATGAAGAAAATAGAAATGTCTTATTATTATTTTTTAAACTGATTTATTTGAAATAGCCAAAATATACTTGATGCCAAGAAAGCAATTTAACTCCTTCATTTGGTCAATCAAAATAACAAAATCAATATATTAATCAATATATTAATAATCTATTAATATAATTAAGAATAAATATTTTATTATACCAGAAAGAAGATACCATTTATTAAAATTATTGAATGAAAAAATTAGACTACACCTGCAAAACTCACTAGCATGTTTGTAAGTAGTGTTTGAAAAAGAAAAAGCCTGGTTTGGGGTAAGGGGCAGAGAAATTTTGAACATAAGCTGGCTAGGAGTATATGCTAAGCAAAGATTTACATAATATGAAGGAATAAAATATTGAAAGATTATGAAAGAGTGTTTTAGAAAGTCTTCTATGAATAACAGAAGAGAATAACACTGGGACAATAATTTGCATTCACTTTCAAAAGTAAAATCGAATTTGTACTTAAAAATGATTATGTTATAGCTTCAGAAGTTTTCCTTCCTCTTAACTAACCAAATATTTTCTTTTTAGTTTTGCCTTCTGTTTATATTTTACCAAAATCTAATTTCCTTAGCTTTTCAAATAAAGCATAATACCCTTACGAATTCACCAGATCATCACATTTAAACTGACTCAAGGAAGATGATGACAAGTTTGGATTTAGCAATATTGAGAACATTGGTGATATTGATAAGATATGATTTTGTGGATCCTTGAAGGAAGGGATACTATGGAGGAAGACCATCAGGGGAGTGAGTCCAAGAGTAAATTAGCTGAGAGTAATTGGAGACAACAGAAAGACGCTCTACATCTAAGGAATTGAGCTGCCACACAAGGAGGAAAGCTAGCGTGGTATCTGAAGGGGCAAGTGTAATTTTCAAAAATGCTGTTTGTTTTAATATATGCTGAAGGATACAGTCTAGTAAAGAAATGAAAATTAATCATGGGAAAATAAGATGGAATGAGCACTGAAACCTTATCTTTGAAGACAAGAGGGGACAGGTTTTCACTCCATGAAGTCAACGGTTGAGCTTAGCTAGATGTGTTGTCAGTATATTCACAGTAACAAAAATAGAAAGCACAATATATATCCTAGCTGAAATTAGTTTTGCAATGTTTGTGGTGGCAACATGTGGAGTTCTCATTTGTATTTTCTGCAAGAAGTAGAACTTAATGATTAGGGAAGAAGGTTGTGGAAGAAATATTGGCGGTCTGAGGAAAGGATAGAAGTGGTATAAGACTCAGCAAGGATTGTGGGACAGTCAGTGGGTTAAGGAAGTACAGTGTGACTTTTGGGTAACATTAAACTCTCACTGAGGGTTAGAATCGTAAACTACAAATGAGACCAGCCGGCAGAGAACTGTGTTTCTCCTAAGCTACATTGCTCTATATGAGTGTTGCAATGGAGGCAGAAGGGAAATGAATACTATTAGGATTTTAGGGATCTACAATCTGTGCAGATTCCTGAAATTTTAATAATAATAGCTGAAACTAAACTGTGTGTACCAAGTGACTTTCTCCAAGTTCTCTACCTAGATTATTATTTTTTAATGTTCAAAGCAACCCATTAGATTAACACTGGTATTTCCCTCCATTGTAGATAAATGACATAGGGAAGTCAAAAGACACACCCAAGTCACACAACTAATGGAAGCAGAATATAATTTTTAAATTATAAGTTATACTACTTATTGTTTTACTCTTTTCTGTTTTTGTTAATTGTGTCTTGAAGCATTAGTTAGTTCTATCCAAATTTTAAATTATTAATTCATAATTATATATGACCTATCCTATTACATCTGTTTACCTCATAGTCTTCTAAGTCTCTTATTCACTTTTTTCTTAGACTCTTTATCCAATTCATCATGAAATACTGTTGATTCTGTTCTCAAAATATATAAAAATTGTGATCACTTATCAGCACCTCAACTACTGGTCAACCTAATCCAAACAGCCTTCATCTCAACTGATACTTAGAAAACATGTTTCCGCATTACACTCAAAATAAAAGGTAAAGACTTTAAAATCTTTCATAAGACACACTCATGAACCATAATCCCAACCTTTGTCCTTTAAAAATTCTCCCTGCAATTTTTTCCTTTATTTTCTTCCAGACACATTGGATTTTTCAGTTTCTTTTATACACACCATATTCTATCTTGGAGCCTTTGACTAATTTTGTTCTCTTTGCCTGTAGTAATCTTTATAGTGGATAACTTGGTAGTCACTATGTTAACCCAATGATGAAGGTTAACACCACCAGTAATAAGTTGTGTTGATATCTTTGCTGTAAACAAATAAAAATATTTCACTTCTGTGGTATTCTTCCTCCTAAATCCATAATCCCATACAATCCTGAGAAAATTTCAAACTAACCTGAACTGAAGGACATTTTAGAAAATACCTGTTCAGTGCTTTCCAAAGGAGTCAAGGCTAATTAAAGTCTCAGTAGAAAAAAAAAAAAAAGGACTGCTTATCAATGTTATTCAAAACAGTATCATTCTACCTTTTTAAATACTCTGAAATTATTATTTAAGTCAATGCTGACATTTATGACTCAGAAAAGCATTGTATGAGCCACACTAAACCATTTGTTTTATAAATATATTTCTACCTGGATATAGAACATAGAAGCAGTTTATATCAGATTGATGTAAGTAAAAAAATTTCTAAAGAAATGGAATGGGTTACTCTGATTGAAACTTTAGGCTTTTTCAAGTGTTTTTTTTTTTTTTTTTTTAATTCTTTCCTTCACATTTTCAGGAATGATCCATCCCAATGCTTATCTTTTCTTGCTTTTGAGATACACACACACATGCACACATGCACACATACACCAAGAGTGCCAAAGAAGTATATACACATTTTAAGCAAGAAAAAAATGTATTAAAATTGCAATATATATACCAATAATGCTTGCTATCTTGTCTATTATATCTTATATCTCTTATAATTGCAGAAGTCAAAGATGATTTGAGTGTTACCACTTTAATATAGCTTTTTCCTTTCTTAAAATGTATGTACATGTTTGGCACTTTCTGTTTATATATCTCTCAAAAGGAAGACACATATATCCTTTTATATACGTATATGTAATATGCCTGTATTACTCAAATGGTCCCCTTTATTGTTTCCTGTGTATCATGTATAGACTTGTGAACACTGGAACTTCATTCTGACAGTTGAAGGTCAGATAATATTGATAATATTTATGATATTTTTGCTTGGTGAATATAGGAGCCATAAAATAGTTTTATTTTATGGAGTGTGGAGAATGCCTGAGAACAAGAGGGATGCCTGCCCTGAACAAAGTACTATCTCTTATTTAGTGAAGTACATTTAGCAAAGTGCCAACATTATATTACCAATAAGCAAGCATGATTGACTTCCAGTGATTACATATTTTATGGGTAGCAGGGTAATCCTGTCCTCTGTGCAAAGACATGATTCTCAAAATAGTGAACCTCCAGGTAATAAATAAATAAATTTGAATATATGAGTTATATTCTCTATTTTTGGTTAAGAATCACATTCTGTGATACTATATATTATGCAACTGATATGTAAAATAATTAGGTTTTTATGCCATTATAATCAATTGCTTTAAGATTATTTCTCTCAAATGGAGGATCAGAAAGTCACTTGTTACATCAGACACTTTTCTTGGGATTATATGATAGGAATTAGAGGGAAGAATAATTCACCTTCTGCTGAAGGATACTTCACCTTCATCAGAGGAGCCTTAAGAGGGGTAATTCACCTACTCAACAGTGCAAGAGCCTAAGGATAAAAAGTTGTTAAATCATCATTATTTCTACCCTTAATTAATTTAGGTTATTTAAGGGTCACAGATGATATGAATCATTATAATAAAAATACGTTACTTTAAAATTGAAAACTTTGGGAGTTGAATACAATCATTCTAGAAACTTACCAACAGTATAAGAAAATGTATGTACAAAATTTTTTAAAAAGCAACAAAAAGAAAAAGAAAAATTTGGAATACTAAGGTCTGATTGTCCAAAGGAGTTAATCATAAGATTTACCACTGTTGCCTTTGGCAAGGGCTCTTACGGTGGAATGACATGATTAAGAACCATTTAGATGAGTTCAAAAGAAAATGGGAAGAGAGGAATTCATAAAAAAAGAATATAGGGACATTAGTATAAAGGAAGCAGATTCCTTAGGATTTATCTAGAGAAGATTATTTAGAGAGGTTGTGAGTCCATCTTTATATGCTGATGTGAGTGACTGACAGAAAGGGGAAATAACAGCTAATGTCAGGATGCTGGAGCAACCACTTTGTACAGGAAGCAGGGTATGGAGTCTAGGAGCTCATAGTTGAGGAAATTTGCTTTCCCTACCAGGAAACCAGGAAGCGGTCTTCATCTTTAGAAGCACAGATGCAAGTAGGCAGCTGCATGCAGTTGTAGGGACACTGGTGTGGCGTTGTGTGATTATTTCTCAGTAAAACAGCAAGGACTGACAGTATACATAAAGTGGGAAAATTGTCATCTATGAGAGTGGGATAGGTGGTGGTGAATGAACCAGGGTGGTGTAGTGAAACTGCTGGGTATCATTAGGGCCTGATTTAGAGTTAAGTCAACAATACCAGCTGGCGGGAGATTAATTTTTCCTCCTTGAGCAATACTAAGTTAGGTGCGTCAATCTTAAACTGAATTTATCCAGAGTTTGGATTTTGCTTACAATGTATGAAAAGGAGCGGGCATAATCCTAATGAAATTGAGAGAGAAGTGAAGACAGGAAAACAAAGGTCAGTGTAGCAGTGGTCAGAGCAATGCCTTGTTGATGGAGAGGGGCTGTTGCAGGAGGCAAGGCAGGGATTTATAAGATTGGAGCATCAGGGATACGAGAGGGGACACATTGAAAGTGACTGTTCTGGACACAGTGGCACAATGGCCAGGCATCCAACTCCAGAGTGCTTGCACTTTAAGAAAAGGAAAACCAAGTGCTGCATTGTGAAAGGAGGCAGGTAGCAGGTACTTCATAGGTGTCTGATTAAACAGTATTTTAAAAGATACTGACTACAGATAATATTTTTATTTAGATACAGTAGTCCCTTTTTATGTATAGTTTTACCTTCTGTGGTGTCTGTTACCTATGATCAATTGTGGTCCAAAAATATTAAATGGAAGATTGCATAAATAAACATTCATATAACTTTTATTATACTATATTGTTATAACTGTTGTCCTTTATTATTAGGATTATTGTTTATTTCTTATTGTGCCTAATTTATGAAAGAAACTTTATTACAGGTATGCATGCATAAGAAAAAACATAGCAAATAAAAGGTGATTACTGTTTGTGGTTATGGGCACCCTTTGCGTTTCCCTGGACCTATCCCCCATGAATAAAGGGAGGGCTACCGTACAAATACTAAGTCTTCTGTTAAAGGCACTATAATTCGAGTTCCACTGGAGAGATTATAGTCAGCAGAGGAGATGTCCTAAGAGATACACTAAGTTGAGTTAGGAGAATGTTTCCTGGGTCTTCTCATTCTTCTTCTCTTACGGCAGGAAAAAGGACTTACCAGGTGTTAACACACAAGGTAGCAGAGGAGTCCAGCCAAAGAGCCAGCACTGCGTACGCTCAGCTCCCATCACCCACCATCCCTGAATTCATTGTCTAAATTTTAATATTTCCCCTGGATGGCAGCCTATTCAAGTAATATGAAACAATATATCTAACCAACTGTTTTTAATCCAAGCTTTAATTTTCTCACATATCGTTTTCTATACATAACAAATATCCCCAAACTCAAACTCTCTTTCAGATTAGAGAGAAGGGGGAGAAAAGCCTCCGACTCTTTATGTCTGTATTTGTATCGTATCTCTTAGAAAATAGACTGTGGCATAGAATGGCAAAGATAGAAATAATTTTCCACAACTAACTTTTATTAAAGGCAGCTATCAATGTTAATATAACTTCCCATGCCTTTGCTTCAGTGATTCTTAATAAGGAAATTAATGCAGAAAATAGGAAAATGCATCTTATATGATGCATTACATATTAAACGTTTCCTTGTAAATCCATGCAATAAATTTGCTCAAAAATGGAAATAAGGAAAGTGTCTATTCTGTACCTAATAACAGTTTTTGCAGGTTGGTACTATTTAGAATATCAAGGAAAAAGTGGAGGAAAAAAAAGTCAACTTAATGTAAACTGCTTAGAAGAGACCTTTAAGAAACAGGCAATATTTGACAAAACACCAATGACTGTTAAATAAATCTATTACCCTTTCCTTTAAAGGACAAGTTGTTCCTGACCACTTCAGAGTTCCCATGTTTAATCTCAAGTAATCTATCTTGTGCTACACTGTGAGATTCAGGTTTTTAATCTGTGGCTCAGAGAACAGCATGCTATCAATTAAGGTATTGTTAAGCTAATTTTTAACGTTTGGGTAATCTGATGTTCTTTAAGAATGTAAAGAGTAGTTTTAAGATAGGCAAAGTAAGTGACGATATTTATACACACGTACATGGAGCACATCTTTAAGAACTGTTTGCAGTGATAATTTAAATTGAATAAAATGACAAATTAATGATATTTTCATCAAGATTTGTCATTCTCTGTTTTGCAGATGAGAGTGGTTTTAGCATAGTGAAGGCTTTTTTTTTTTTTTTTGGTAGTGATTTGATTCTGATAACAACTAGGAAAATGTTCTCAGGTAAACGTTCTCAAAGAATGTTCCTTAGGATGTCGATGTGAGAAGTGCCTGAAAAAAGGAAATAATCTGTGGTTAGATTAATTTAGGAAAATTGGTTTAAAGAAGGTAACATATTAAATAGTTTGGACATTTCAGACTCTGATATTTTATTGTATTTTGTAAATTCAAAAAATAGGGACATATTTGGATTTCTCAAACCTATTTGAACTTAGAAAACCATTTTGTTTTATAGACGATACCCCATTGTTACAGAATTTTGAGGATGTAAGAACATGACATTTGTTTTTCATTTTTCTCTTCATTACAACAGGTTGAGAAAACAGTTCAAGGTCAGATACATTTAGGAAACACTGATTTTAAGTAAGGTTTGAACTGGAGATTTGGAATCAGAGCATTTGTTTTGGAATTTCTGCACTGTTTAATATTATCCCTGTGAGCGTCAGACAGTCACTTAACTTCCTTTGGTTTTAGACTATTTACCTGTAAAATAGAATATTTAAAGTAACAACCTCAAGGATAGCTTTTGGTGAAATTGGATTTGGGCCAACTGACTGCAGGCCTCTTTCTTCCCACACATACTCATTCAGGAAATGGAGAAACAACGGATGCACCCAGAGAAAGTTAATGGAGGGAACCCCTGAAACACTGAGGGGGCTGCTGGGTGAATGACATTTTTCCCCGTTTCTACATCGCAGTCCTAACCCCTGGCATGATGCCTTTACTTGCAATATGGGCGTTACAGATGTAGTTAGTAAATGAGGGTACTGGTTCCCATATCAATAGGACTGATGTCTTTGTAAGAAAAGGAAAATTGGGACCCAGACACACGCTGACCCATAGGGAGAATCACATGAGAAGATGAAGACAGAGAAGGGATGAAGCTTTCACAAGCGGGGAGTGGCAATGCCAGCCGGCCACTGAGAAAGACGCGTGGAGCCGATGATTCCTCCCAACCTCGGAAGGAATCAACCCTGCCAAAACCTTTCTCTAGGACTTTTGGACTCCAAAACTCTTAGATGTTAAGTTTCTGTTGTTTAAGCCAGAGGTCCTCGATATTTTTGACACCAAGGACTGGTTTTATTGAAGACAATTTTTACATGGGTGCAGTGGAAAGAGGGACTATGACAGGAGGTGGAGCTGGGCTAATGATGCAAGTGAGGGGAGCAGCTGTAATACAGATGGGCTTGGGGCCTGTGGCTCAAGTGGCTAAGGAGCCAGCCACTACACCTAAGGTGGCGGGTTCGAATCCAGCCCGGACCTGCCAAACAACAACGACAGCTGCAACCAAAAAAAATAGCCGGGTGTTGTGGTGGGCGCCTGTGGTCCCAGCTACTTGGGAGGCTGAGGCAGGAGACTGGCTTGAGCCCAGGAGTTGGAGATTGCTGTGAGCTGTGAAGCCATGGCACTCTACCCAGGGGGACAGCTTGAGGCTCTGTCTCAAAAAAATAAATAAATAAATAAATACAGATGAAGCTTTGCTCCCTCACCTGGCACTCGCCTCCTGCTCTGCTGCCCAGTTCCTAACAGGCCACGGGATGGTGCCAGTCTGCAACCCTGGGCTGGGGACCACAGGG
The DNA here is from genome assembly GCF_000181295.1 of Otolemur garnettii. NCBI lineage: Eukaryota > Metazoa > Chordata > Mammalia > Primates > Galagidae > Otolemur > Otolemur garnettii. The sequence goes on from NW_003852412.1 coordinate 19,399,535, forward strand.
CTAAGCCACTCAGATTTTGGTTCTTTGTTACAGCAGCCTGGAAAACTAAGACAGGAGGCACGAGGGACAGTGGACATCGTACCAGGAGTCACTCTCTCCCCTTCTCTCCCACTTGCATCTCTCTTTGGAAATATTCTAAACTTTCTCATTGCCCTTCTTAAATAAAATTTCTCTTTGCTACACTGAAAAAAAAATAATAATAAATATTATCAACAGAATTTTTTGATTCAAATATTAAGTTATGGTGGGATTGCTTTTTTATTGTAAATATATTCTATGTTTAAAGAAAAGCAGCTTTCTTTTGAATGCCATTAACAGTAACATAACTGGATTAGACATTATTCCTTTGTGTAAGCTGTCAATGGTATGTAGAAAATACAATATTTAGAACTCAAACTACAGAAACAAATTGACTTGGTAATTGCATGCAGCAAAGCTACTTTATATAGTTCTGATAATGACATTTTAATTCTGAAATCTCTCTTGTGAGTTAATCAATGAAAGTAACAATGGAAACTGATTTATATTATCATTCTAATTTACTACTTTTTCAGCTATTTGACATGGGCAAGTCACAACCTTTCAGGACCTCATTTTTACCCAAAGTAAATTAAAAGGCTGATTGGGTAATTTGTGACATTATTTTTAACTCCAAAATATAAGGTACTATAATATAAGATTTGTAGCCTTCTAAGTTTAGCTGTGATTTATTATTAAAACCTTAATTTCCTATCGGTTTGCTAGTTCTGAATGACAGAAGAATCTAAGCTTTTATTTTTTAAAGTCATCTTAGTTCTCTTATCTATATGTAAATGTATTGTAAATAGACTTGTAAATAGAGAAGAGAAATAACATCAATTTTACATGTTTATTTAAGTGTTAAGATATAAATATAAATCTCAAAACTAATATGTATTAATATTTTCATATGTAGTCAAAATTAAGAATATTCCATTTTCCAACTGAGTACTGATTTTTCTATCATCAGGCCTGATTTTTTTAGAGGCAATAAGGAGGAATTTGCAGGTTCCCAACAGATGGAGACTGGTTGATAAGGTTATATTAACTAAAAATAAATTTGTTTTATGTCATATATTTATTCCTCAAAAATATGTGGGCACATATGTCGATAATAATTATTTTAATCTCTTATGTTTAATTCTTTCAATGTTCTTAGACATTAAAAAATTTGTTGACACTCCAAATTAAATATTTGAATTTGACAAATTTATTATCCAACTCATTTGTTCAAGAACAAAATACAGATAAATTAATTTCTGAAATCTTATCTGATAATACCAGATAGTTTCCAGCTTTTTGGGAAACAAGATATTTGATTAATTGGAAATCTTATTTGATAATACCAGATTAGTTTCCTGCTTTTTGGGAAACAACATATTTGATTTATTAGGAAATATGGAGTTTATGCAAAGTGTTGTAGGAAAACTGTAAACATTCCTTCATAATTTCTGGAATTGTATTTCTGAGATTTCTTTTTAATTATAAAGGTATTTTTCAAGTAAATGTGTTATTGTGAATATATAATCTTTAAAAAGTAATGTATTAAATAAGACAATCATTAAAACTTGTACTCAATATACAACTTAAGAAATTGATAGGAAATTACTACTACAAAAAAAACACTACAGTACACCTTCAGTGAATTCTCAACAATCTGAATTTCTTTTTTTTTTTTTTAGAAACTCAGTATCACTGGGTATGGTCTAGCACCTGCGGCCACTGGGGCCAGACTGGTAATGGGGCAGGCTGGAGACTGAAACTGCAGGTCTGGCCTGGAGCTTGGGGCTGGGGGATATAGCCTGCAGCCAGGTTGCACTTAGAGATTCAGACTTCAAGTACGGGTCTAGAGTCTGAGGTCATGGGGCCCTACCCAGCTCTGGGATTTACTGGGATGAGCCTGCGTTTGGGACCACAGAAGAGTCTGGTGCTCACTTCCTTCTCCTTTTTCTACCTATCCAATATCTCTCTCAACACCATGCTGCCTGGGATGGGGCCGGGGATGGGGCAGGGGCCGGGGCGGGGGGGAGGGGGGAGTGGTGTTGGTAATGATAACATAAAATTGTTCTTCTTGTCCTTCTCATTTAATTTTTTATTTTAGAATATTACAGGGGTTTATATATTTTGTTATAAAATTGACTTTGTCTATTTTACATCAAAGTTATAAGTGTGCCCTTCAGTCAGAATGTGTGCATTGTACTAGTTAGGTGTGAACTTACCTAACCTCCCCCCTCCCGATTTCCATTGAGTTTCACTTCTAGGTATACACATTAAGTGTTGATCAACTATTCTGATGTGGCATTGAGTGCATGCAGTGTTTATTTTTCTATTCGTACTAATTCACTTAGAAAAATGGCCTACAGTTCCACTCAGATGGTTACAAAAATTACTGGATGACCATTTTTTTACAGCTGATTAGTACTACATGATATGCACATACCATGTGTTATTAATCCTTTCATATATTGAGAGGCACTTGGGCTATGTCCACATCATTGTGATTGTGAATTTTGCTGATATAAACATTCAAGTGCAAGTGCCTTTTTTATAAAATGTCTTTTCTTCCTTTGAGTAAATGCCTAATAATGGGATTGCTGGATCAAATGGTAGGTCTCATTTTAGTTCTTTGAGTAATCTCCGTGCTACATTCCATAGAACTTGTACTTGTCTGCAGTCCCACCAACAGTGTATAAGCGTTCCTTTCTCCCCGCATCCTTTTTTTTTTTTTTTTTTTTTTTTTTGCCAGTACATTTCACTGGAGAAAATACTACTTTAATGAGAGACTGTCAATTTCATTTGGCAGCCCACAGGGTCCTAGTTAACACTGAGTAGGAGAGATCTCATTTTTTATTACAAATCTGAAATTAATTCAATTTTCAGCTCTGCATCTTTGGCAGTACTTGTTGTTTGGGACTTTTTGATAAGGACTATTCTCACTGGAGTTAGGTGATATCTCATTGTGATGTTGATTTTTGTTTTTCTGATGATTAGAGATTGTTTGTATTTGTTGCCCATTAGACTATCTTCATTTAAAAAGTTTCTGTTCATATTTTTTGCCCATTTTGTCTTTTGATTTTTTTCCTTCTGATTTGCTTGAGTTATTTGTAAATTCTAGTTATCAGCCCTTTGTTGGATGTGTAGCATGCAAATATTTTCCACCATTCTGTAGGCTGTCTACTGACCCTATTGATTGTGTCCTTAGCTGTGAACAGACTTTTTAATTTGATCAGGTCCTATTTGTTTATTTTTGTTGAGACTATGATTGCTTTGGGAGTCTTCTTCATAAATTCTTTTCCTAGGTTGACCTCTATGAGTTTTTTAACATTTTTTCCTAGAATACTTACAGTTTCTAGGTTTGAGGTTTAAGTCTTTTATCCATCATGAATTAATTTTTGTGAGTGGTAAGAGGTGTGGATCCTGTTTCAATCTTTTACATATGGCTATCCAGTTTTCCCAACACAATTTATTGAATAGAAATTCTTTCCCCCAGTGTATGGTTTTGTCTGCATTATCAAAGATCAGATGGAAATATGAAGATGGTTTCATACCTGGGGTCTCTGTTTTGATCCATATCTAGTCTCTGTCTTTGTGCTGGAACCATGCAGTTTTGGTTACTATTGCCTTGATAGTATAGCTTGAAGTCTGGTAAAGTAATGCCTTTTTTGTTTTGTTTTGTTTTTAATGATTGCACCTTTATTTATTGTTTGGGATTCATTGAGGATACAAAGAATTAGGTTACACTGATTGCACTTGTTAGATAAAGTCCCTCTTATAAATGTGTCCCAAAGTAATGCTTCTTGATTTGTTCTTATTATGAAAGGTTGCATTGGCTATGCAGGGTCTTTTCTGTTTCCATATGAAAGGTAGAACTATATTTTCTAGATCTGCTAAAGATGTCAATGTTTTAATGGGGATTGTCTCTATTCTGTAAATCACTTTGGATAGTATAGACATTTGAACAATATTAATTTGGCCAATCCATGATCATAATATGTTTTTCCACATTGTCTGGAATTTCTTTCCTCCGTAATTTCATATTTCTTCCTATACAGGTCTTTCATCTCTTTAGTTAAATATATTCCTAAGTATTTTATTTTATTTTGTTTGTTGCTACTGTGAAAGGTATTGTGCCTCTTTGATTTAATTCTCAGCTTACTATTGGAATGTACAGGGTATGAAAGCTACTGATACTTGTGTAGATGGATTTTGTAACCTGATACTTTGTTGAATTTATTTATTAATTCCAGGAGTCTGCTGGTTGAATGTGTGTGGTTTTCTTTTTAACACTTCATTAATTTTTATATAGCTTATTTGTAGTCATAGACTCAGTGCATGGATATTTTATTCTTATATTATATATTATATTCTTCATATTTATTTAATGTATCTTCATTTACATATTAAAAATATTAATTCATGGTCTTCTAGATTCTGTTATTTCCCCTGAGAACTTGTGTATTATAGATGATAACTCAATCTCTACAACTAAAAATTATTATTTTTAAATATCAGCATTAAAATTGTACTAACATATGTTGGCTTCTTTTTACTTATTCTGCTTGTAATTACTGAGATTCCGAAACTGAGATTAGTTTTCTTTCAATAATAAGGGAAAAATTATAAGCATTGTGTTTTTAAATATTACCTTTTCAGAATGTCCTAATTTTGTTTTGAACTTCTGGTTAGATATGTGGGAGATGTTTTAAAATTCTTTTTGTGTTTCTTAATTTCTCTTTTACATTATAAATCTACCTAGCTATAATGTCAGTCAATACTCCAAATTAAAGAATTAGTGAAATTTGTTCTCGAATAATTTGGAGTGTTCTCAAATTTCACTAATTCTTTATTTGATCATAAATTCTGATTTAATATACTATATGAGAGGTAAAATTCCTCTTTATCCTCTTAGGCATTCTAGATTGGCCTAAGAATTAAGCTGACATAAGATTGATTAATAAAACAAAAGCATGCAGATTTTACTATTTTTATATGTACATGAGTGCCCTCAAAAGAAAATTAATGACCCAAACAAGCAGGCAGGGATGAAACTTATATTCTAGGTTGAACAAAGAGCAGTAAATTGTGAGAATGGGACAGGACAAAGAGATTTAGGCTGGGACAGTCGAAATGTGGAAAGTGACTAGGAAAATAAGGGTTAGTTTAACAGTTTTCTTAGTGCAGATTTCTCCCAGCATTGATTCCTGATCTCTGATAAGATTTCTTCTTTCCTCCTGGTTAAAAAAGTATACCATTAATGTGAAACTTTTATCTCCTGTTTTCAGGGAAAAACAATCAGAACATTGCTTTTGTATCTGCTGTTTTTCAGGAGCCTCTAACTCAAATGTATGTATGCCAAAGTAAAGTGTTTGGTGGTGGCATCTGCTCCATCAACATCAAGTAAGTATTTTCCTTTCCATTATTTCTAAACTTTTGTTTTAAATAGATTTGCTCATAATTTTAAAGCTCTAGCTCCTCAAAATATATTCAACATATTTATTTACAAACATGTTCTGATAGTTTTATTTATACTCTTTCTGATGCTTCCCAAATCTGAAAAAAAATGTGTAGATCAAATATTGTTTTTATGTTATGTGTGTTAACTCTCTTTTCTGAGGTCTTATTTCCTCTTCAATTTGAAAAGAACACTTTAGAACTTCTTTGGTGAGCATCACTGAGGCATGAATTAAAACCAGGATCTCCATCTCATGGTAGCTATCATTTAAATTATTTTTTTCACACTAGCCTCTTTTATTGGAATCACATAAATTGTGAGAGTTCAGTTTATAGATTCCTGGGAGGGATGGTTTGGGATTATCTATTTTCAGAGTAGATCTTTACTCTCCACACATGCCTGATTCATGTTTATTTGCTTGTTTGTGTAGTGCAGATAAAGTTTATTCTAATCTCTTTTTTTGTTATGGTAAAATGCATGTGAAATTTGTCACACTTTTTAATTATTTGTCAGCGTACAGTTCAGTGGCACTAAATAATTCACATTATTGTATAACCATCACCACCATTTGATGCCCAAATTTTCAAGACCCCACACAGAAACTGCAAACCAATTAAACAATAATTTGCCATTGCCATCTTCCCCAGCTCTGATAAAATCTTACTTGCTTGTTGTTTCTATGAAAACACTTATTACGGATATTTCCTTTAAATGGAATCATACAGTATTTGTCCTTTGCCTGGTTTATTTCCCTTAAAGGTTCATCTATGTTGTGGCATATTCCAGAACTTAATTTTGTTATCAGCTGAATAATATTCCATTGAGTACATTTACTATGTTTTGTTTATCAGCAGATGGATTTTTTTCCCCTACATTTTCACTATTGTTAATAATGTTGTTATGATCATTCATGTTCAAGTATTGTTTTGAGTTCCTGTTTTCAAGTAATTTTGTATATAAATAACTAGGAGTGGAATTGTAATGTTACGTGGCAAAATTGCCACTCAACATTGTGAGACATTGCCAAGCTATTTTCTACAGAGGCTGAGCCAATTTACTTTCCCACCAGCAAGGTAGGAGGATAAATTGTTTGAGAGTTCCAATTTCTCTACTAACACTTCATTATTACTTTCCATGTTCTTAATGATAGCCATTCTATTTAGTGTGAAGCCAAGTTTCACCATGATTTTCATTTGCACTTGCTTAATGACTGATCTCATTGAGACTCTTCTCCCGTGTTTGTTGGCAAGCTGTGTATCTTTTTGGTGAAATTTCTATTCAATTCCTTTGTTCATTTCTAAATGTTTGTCTTTTTCATATTAAGTTGTGAGAGTTCTTTATATATTTTGAAAATTAAAATATCATAATTGATTCACAAGCATTCCCTCTTATGTTTTATTTCTTGATAATATCCTTTGATACATACAATTTTTAAATTTGATGAAGTTTAATTTATGGTGTCTTTCTGCATGAACTGAGATGATCATGAGTTTTTTCATTTTCCTATTCCGGGGTATTTTATTAATTGATTTTCATATGTTGCAACACATTTGCCTCCAGAGAAAAATCTCACTTGCTCATGATGTATAATTCTTGCCATATGCCATTGGCTTAGGTTTGCTAATATTTTGTTAAAGATTTTCACATCTATATTCAAAAGAGATATTGTTCTTTTTTTCTTCTGATATTTTCATAAATCAGTAATATTTATTTTTCTTTTGTAACAGTTTTTGACTTCAAGCTTATCTCTCTTTTGGTCATTATTTATGTGAAATATCTTTTCCATACTTTCACTTTCTAATTTTATATATCTTTGGATCTAAAGAGATTTGAGTTTCTTGAAAACAGTATAGTCAGTCTGTTTGGGCTGTTACAACAAAATACTTTAGAAAAGATGATTTACAAACAACAAAATTTTATTCCTTTTGTTTTGGAGATAAGAAGTCTCAGATCAAAGCACCAGGAGATCTGGTGTTGTGTGAGGGCCTATTCCTCACAGATGCACTTTCTTTGTGTCCTCACATGGTACAAAAGACAAAGTAGTTTCCTTCAATTGATTTTCTAAAGCCACGAATTCCAATCAGAAAGGTGAAATCCTTATGACTTAATCACTTCCCCAAATGTTCCACTGTTTAATACTAACATATTGGGTACAGGTTGAGTATTCCTTATTTAAAATGCTTTAGTCAGATGTGTCCTAGATTTTAATGTTTTTGGATTTTGGAATATTTGTATTATGCTTACTGGTTGAGGATTACTAATCCAGAAATCTGAAGTCTAAAATGCTCCAGTGAGTATTTCCTTTGAACTTTATGTCACCAATCAAAAACATTCAGATTTTGGAGTACGTTGGGGAATTTTCAGATTAGGAATACTAATCTGCATTAGGCATCGGCATGCTAATTAGGGAAGGGAAACACTAACATTCAGACTGTAGCAAATATGTAGCAAGATCATGCAGGTTTTGTTGTTGTTCATTATGTAAATCTATGCTTGTTTATTGGAGACTTTAGTCCATTTATATTTGAAGTAATGACTGATAAGGAAGTACTTACTACTGCCATTTTGCTTTCTATAGGTCTTATATATTTTTATACCGCATTCCTCTATTATTTCTTATTTGTAATCAATTCTTTTATAGTGTAACATTATAATTCTCATTTCCTTTTCTGTATATTTTGTAGTTATCCTCTTTGTGGTTGCCATGAGGATTCCATTTAATTCTTAAATCTATAATAATTTGGTTTAATTCTTACCAAAGCACTTTAGTAGTACTCACAAACTCAGCTCTAATACAACTTCAGTGGACCAAGCCCATTATATTGTTGTTGTCACAAATTACATTTTTACTCAATTTTTTCTCAATAAAATAGATTATAATTATAATATTATACATTTGTCTATTAAATCTTACAGAAATACAAAATGAAGATGCAAACACAAAAATTATGGCTTTTATATTTGCCTACGTATCCTTCACCAGAAATATTTATTTCTTCTTATAGCTTTATTTCATGTTGAATACTTTTTCTTTTCTATCTGAAAATTCTCTTTGTTATTTCTGGTTAGGAACTTCTAGTGAGTATAAACTCTCTCAACTCTTTTTTATATGGAAATGTCTTAATTTTCTCTTCAACTGTGAAGGACAGTTTTGCTGAATATAAAATTTGGGTTGATTATTTTTTTCTTTAACAATTTGAATATGCTATTGGTTGGCCTTGTGTCTTCTGTGAGTTCTTGTAAGAATTTGGCTGTTAATATATACAGTGTCACTCTACTTGATGAGTCACTTGTCTGTTGCTTCTGTCAAAATTATTTTCCTTTTGCTTTTAATATTTCAATTATCTTGTGTCTCAGTGTTGATTTTTGAGTTTATTCTTAGAGTACTTTGAATTGAAGTTCATTGAGTTTCCTAATGATTAAATTTGAAGCCATTATTACTTCAAAAGCGTATCCCTTTCCTTATTGTCTATTTTTCTGAGATTCCCAAAATTGCACATAATTTCCCATGATGGTATTCCCTCATTTTCTTTTCTTTCTGCTACTTAGATTGAATAATTTAAATTGTTCTACTTTCACTTATACTGATTCTTTCTCCTACCTGACAAAATTTGCTATGAATGTCTCTGTTGGATTGCCAGTCTGTTCTCCTTTCTTGGTGTGCCCATGGCTAAAGTGTGACCAGACCCAACAAAAGCAAGGCAAGCAGGAAACAAAATTTATTGAAGAGAACAAGATAAGTTTATAGAGCAAGAGCCAGATACATTCACTGCAGATAATGAGCAGGCCCTCTGTCATAACGAGAGGCTCTGATTATGGTCTCAAATCCTGTTTTACATTGTCTAAATTGGGCCATCTTCATGGTCCAAACATCATCACTGAAACACTTTAAGGAACAGTTAATGACATGACACTTAGTCTTAGGTTACTCTAGATCACTTTCTATATTCTATTGTGCCTGGGCTGCCTGACCTGTGCGGGCTGGGGAATTATATGCATTCTTTTGCAGAATGGCAAGCCATTCCTCTTTCCCGAGGTATGACAATTGCTGGGAGTGGCATCAAGGTGGGGCAACACAAAAGGGTATACCCTTGTCCTTCTTCCCTAGGTGTGACAATTACTCATGGAAGCTGCAAGATGGGGAGCCCAACTTTGTCCCTAGGAAAGCTGGAGGTCCCTCATCTAACTAATGCATCTAGTGAGTTTTTGATTTTAGTAAATGTACTTTTAAACTCAGGCATTTCTGTTTGGTTTTAATAATTTCTATCTCTTATTGATATCATTATTGTGTCCATAAAGTTCATTAATTTTTTTATCAATATTTTTAGCCTTTTAAATATGTTGAAATTAAATGCTCTAAACTCTTGTAGTAATTCTAATATCTGGCCTTCCTCAGGGAACTTTTCTATGAATTTGTTTGTTCCTACGAATGGGCTATAATTTCCTACTTTTTGCATACCTTGTAATTGTTGAAATTGGAAATAATTGTGGTGAGTCTGCAAATGAGAATCAATTTGTTCTGCAGTTTGTTGATTTTTTATTTTATTAAAATTCATTCATAGATTAGTCTTGTCAAGTATGGCCACATGTATGATCATGTTTGTTTTTTTAATTTGTATTAAGATGGTGATTTGGCATTAATTTCTTTCAATGTATGGAGCTAAAGATTAAAAACAAAATAAACAAAAACTACAACCAAAAAAAGTCCCCAGTTTTTACAGATTGACTCTTGATTAAAAACAAAATAAACAAAAACTACAACCAAATGTCCCCAATTTTTACAGATTGACTCTTTGTTTAGCCACTGAGCACAGGGACAGTCAGTGGTAAAGGTTTAGGGTCTTTTCAAGTTTTTTTGGACATGTCACCTGCCCTGCATATGGAAATGCCTTACATAATTTCTCTGTATATATGGCTGTTTCCTAAAACCTTAATTTGAAAATAAATTCTCTCCTAATTTTTTTTCCTGCTGTTTATGCAGTTCCTTCTCAATCAGAAACATTTGTCACAGAAGCTGAAGATACTAATTTTGTTTTATAATCTTTTAAAACAATACTTACTAATTTTCTGTCCTCACTGAGTTACGAGATAGAAGCTGCTATGGTAGGTGCATCGCCTCAGTCCGTCAGGTAGCCTTCAAGACCAGTTAGTATAACATCCACAGTTCTTTATGAATGAGACCAATATGGTCTAGTCTTCTCCCTCCAGAACGAGGGATAAGGGCTATACAATGGCAACATGGGTTGCTGATTTTAACATTGCCACTGAGCCGGAGAAGTGATAGAGTGAGGACAAGCAGCTTTTCTGTTATTTTTAATATATTTTTTCTTGACTCAGTTTTTGCTTGGTTGCTATAAATTTGTTATTGAAAACTGCAAGGGGGTTTTGGCCCTGGTCCAGTTGCTCATCTCACAATGATCCAATTATCAAGTTGAAGATTGCCAAAGAAGAAAGCACTTTTTAATATGAAAGATGTCTTGTCAGGATAACAGGAGAAGCTGCTTCAAATCCACCTCTCCAACTGACAGAGACTGTAGGTGTTTTAAAAAGAGGTCATGTGCCTTGGGGTAGGTTGAGGGGGATGGTTAGTCTTTGCATGAGGAAGTCTGCTCTGGAACCTTCAGAATCTCGATTGTTTGTCTTCCAGAAAATCTATCATTTTTAAGAAACAACACAAAATGTCAAATTGTTAGTGAAGGCAAAGGATTATAAGTACACATATAGAGGTCATGGAAATTTGTCCACGGACCTAATTACAAGTATTTCTTTCCCAGAGATCTGACAAAATTGATTCTGTCAGTTTCTGCTTAGCTTTTGGTATTTTTGTGGAGGGAATGGAGTTTGGAGCTTCCTAGTCCACCATTTCATTTTATTCTAATTATTCATAAAATAAAGTTTTACCAGGTTGCGGCCCTGGCTTGTACTTTATTCTCTTCTTAGTTTAGGGTGTGTAGGTAGGCAGGTAAGGTAAATGTTTATTCCCAAGACGTAAGTCGATATTGATAACTGTTATCATGATACTCACAGTGACTCAGACATTTGAAGCTTTGTGCCAATTAGAGCAAAGAAGAAACTCCAAATTCCTCTCTGTCTCTCTCTCTTTTTTTTCTCTGTCTCCCTCTTTCTCTCTCCCCCTCTCTGTCTCTCATTATCTCTATATCTTTTGGAGATCAGGGGTCCCAATTCCCGAAAGCAGCTGGCCCAGTTTGATTACTGGAAAGTACAACTGAGGCTTGAAGAATAGAAACTGGAAGTAAAACTGGAGCTGCACAGGCAGCATAAATAGAAGGCAGAAGTAACTTCACACAGTCTTAACAAAGAGAAATTTTATTTACAAAGAGAAAGCTTAGAGCATTTCCAAAGAGAGTTGGAAGTGGGTGCCCTTACCAGTGAGAAGAGAGAGAGAGAGATAAATATTCTCTCTCTTTCCCTTGGAAATCATTCTTAACTCTGTCATTGGACTCTGCATCACTGGGTCCCTTTGTCCTTTTCTACTGGTCATTAATTTCCTAGGTTACCTCATATCCACATTGCTTTCCCTTTCTTTTTTTGTTTTTTTGGGGGAGTGTTTTGGTGAGACTTGCCAGGTGCTGATCAGATGTTCCATTATGTTTCTATGGGCCCTCCAGACGTCCCTAGTCAGCAGGCCAGGTTTGTCTTCATCCCCTTGAAGCCCTTTTCTTTACTCTTTGTCAGTATCTACTTCCATACATTTGTATCACCTTAGTTTGTGGTTGATAATCATCTTAGTTTGTGGTTGATAATCATCTTCCATACATTTGTATCACCTTAGTTTGTGGTTGATAATCATCTTAGTTTGTGGTTGATAATCATCTTCCATACATTTGTATCACCTTAGTTTGTGGTTGATAATCATCTTAGTTTGTGGTTGATAATCATCTTCCATACATTTGTATCACCTTAGTTTGTGGTTGATAATCATCTTAGTTTGTGGTTGATAATCATCTTCCATACATTTGTATCACCTTAGTTTGTGGTTGATAATCATCTTAGTTTGTGGTTGATAATCATCTTTAGTCCTACTGTAACACATCTAGCTCTTTTCCTTGGTCTGTGGTTGAAACTAAATTAATTGAGAAATGGACCATGTTTTAAAAGGGGTTGAAAAGTATCCTTTAAAAATGTCTGAACTTCTAGTAACATTGTCTTAGGATGCTGTAGATTTTTTATGTAAAGGCTGGACCATAATTTTCTGTATGTTTAAAGTGAATGAATTTCTGTTTCTCTGAAGTTAAATATGATTAAGTTGCAATTTCTTTTCACAACTTATACCTAATAAATTACCTGTTTGGATTCTTTTAAAAAGTTTTGCATCACTCGTGCTTCCCATGTCCTTCTGACTCTGTGTCTTTCTTGTCTATTCATAATGTTCCTTAGATATTAATTCTTCTTTTCAATGTTGTTTTAAACAAGTTCCTAGACAGATTCATACAAATTAATTTAATTATGAAATACTTACATATTATAAAGTATAGATATTTAGAAAGTGCTAGAAATGAAAACTAATTAGAAATTTTTCTAGATGTTGTGATAAACAATTAGTGCAATATGTTAAGAATGTGTATTTTATGCAATTAGTGCAATATGTTAAGATCGAGTATTTGTTTATGAAGTAGTAAGTAAGTTTACCTGGTAATAAAAATGTTTCTTTTTAAAAAAAAATTGATTTCAAAAATAAATTTGAGCAAGGAATGAAATAATTTTAATATTTTCTGCTTTCTGTGATTTTGCAGTTCTCGTTAAAAAACCATCCCATTTGGAAGACATGTGAACAATTGATTTATGTATGTAAAGACTTTTTATTAACTAATTGCATGTGATCCACTATACATATAGCATTATTCAGATGTCTTCTTTTCGCTTCTGTATTTTCATAATTAGTCTTTTGCTCTGAAATGTTTAAAATATAATTTTTTTAATAATTCTGTCAGAGAACAGCATTAATAACTCACACTTATGCACATAAATAAGGTGATAATTTGAAAAATTATTTACTTGCACTTATACCAAATGAGACAAGTCACAATATTATATAATCACTTGAATGTTCATTATCATTATATCATAGTAGTAAGATTAAAATGTATAATACGGTAAAAATTATCATAATTTATATAATCTTTATGAATAACAAGACCTTGAATAACTATGTATATTTGTGTGTGTGTGCACTCACATATATGCATACAGGCATACAACTTGTGTAAGCAAATAGAGTTTAGTTTACTAGGGAGAAATAATATCTTTGAAGTATAGATTTCAGATACAATTCTTAATCTCTAAATGTTTCCTTTCAAACTTACTGCAACATTGAATTATTCAGCTATTACTGTAAAGCAAACCATCAAAAACAGACCCTAGTGGCATACAACAGCAAGCATTTTTTTTCTTACCTCTCTGAACTTCAGCTGGGAATCATCTCTTCTCAAGAGGGCTCAATAAATTATTTCTGCTTTAAGCAGTAGAAAACTGGGCTGGAGTCATTGCTATAGGTTTTTATCTGTTCAGCTGTCCATGTACAAATTTGGAACCCAGGCCATAGGGGCAGCATCTACATGGGAAAAATTTACCTTATGGAAGGGGAGAAGTTAAAGAAAAAAATAAAAAGAGACACGGCATGCCCCTAACAACTGTTGCATTTTGAGTTTAGCTGCATGAATTTATCCAAATGAAGGTACTGCTAAATCCAAATTTGACTTTAGTTGTTGAAGTGACACAATCATGACGCAAATAATATGGATAGAATGAAGCGATATAATTGAGCCATATTCAATTTATTACACGTACCATGCTTTCTATTATTTTCCTTCATAACTCCCAGTAGCCTTAGTGTACGGCAATGGGCCCATTCTTCAGCCCTTGTAACACTGTTCAATAGAAACTCAAAATAAAAATACTTTAATCTTGTTTTTAGTTATTGGTAAAAATTATCCATTAATGTCCACATACAGTTTATCCAAGTTGATTTTAATATGTAAGGCATTCATTACTCTTAAAATGCAGTTTCTATGGGGGATGAGAGGGGAGGCAGGAGACTTGATAGAGGGAGGGTAAATGGTGGGACCACACCTACAGAGCATATTGCAAGGGAATAAGTCAAATCTATCAATAGAACATCAAGGTCTTAACACAATAATTAAGTAAATGAGGTGAAAGCTATATTGATTAGTTTGATGTAAGCACTCTAAATTTTAGAAAAAATCAACACATTGTACCCCACAAATGCATAAATGTATTCATGATCTATGTGTATATGACTTAATAAAAGGAAAAAAAAAAAAAACCCCAGTCAGGACATCTTGCATTTTTGGTCAGACTGAAAGACTTACACAATATTAAAGAAAGACACCTATTTTTAAAAAAAAATGCAGTTTCTATAAGATGATGTTGTCTAATTAGCAATGCAAAATATGTAAAGTAGATATGTTTGTGTACTTAGGAGATCTGGTCAAATATTCAGATTTACCAGAGGCACTTACTGTTCTCAGAAATATTTGACAGCTTGACACCATGACTGCTGCCCAGATACTTCCCATTCACCCTTTCGCCCTTTCTATCTTTTTTGTTCCTTTTTTTTTTTTGGTTGGATAGTGGTATTTTCTACTAGTGTGACAATCGAATAAATTGTTATTCAATTTCTCAAGAACTATAGTTTTTCATTTGTTTTGTTAACAGTGATGTATTTATTTCTCAAAACTTACAAATCAAACATATTGTTAATAGGAAATAATATGTATGATTCTACACTATGAGGAAAACTGATTAGTTTACAAGATACGATTCTGGCACATTATTTGTGGTTTTTTAATTTCCTTTTTCTCATTTTGTATTGTTTTGTAGATAAACATCAAATATAATTTCCTTTTCTCTCATGCTTCAACACATTTCATTCTTCTTCTGCTGTTTATTTGACCATAAGATTTCTGAATACTCCTCAAAAGTCATAAATGCAATAAAAAAAGCTTGACAGATACAGGAATTAGATAAAGGTATTAAAATCTTATTTAAAGTCTCTGACCATAGAAATCAGATAGCTTGTGGTTCATGCCTGTGTGAAATGATTACCATCAATTTTGTATTAAACACTGTTTCCTAGTAACAGACATGAAACACTTGGCCAATAAAGCTTATATTAACAGTGTATTACTTGCCCAAATCTCTGGGGTTTCTTTATACTTACTTGCTCTTGCCACTTGGTTAATGATTACTAGTCAGTACTATAGTATCTTTATAAATATCTAATTTTTCTTTTCTTTTGCGGTCCAAGTCTTAATCTGTCACTAGGGCTAGAGTGCAGTAGTGGCATCATAGCTCACCACAACCTCAAACTCCTAGGTTCAAGCCATTCTCCCACTTCAGCCTCCCTAGTAGCTGGGACTACACGCTCAGACACCATGTCTGTCTACTTTTTCTATTTTGTGTGGAAATGTGCCTCACTCTTGCTTAGATCTTGAAATCCTAGCCTTGACTAATCCTCCCATTGTGGTCTCCCAAAGTGCTAGGATGACAAGTGTCAGGTACCTCACCTGGCCCAAGTTTTTTTAACTGGAAAATATACTTGGTCACAATCTTATTGAGAAGAAAGAACCTACTATTTATTTAGACTTTAATAATAGAAAAATACATTTCAGTAATATCAGTGGGAAAAGGAATTGTGTCTCAGAGGAAGTGTCCACAATAAAATGAACCAAGAAAATATGAACAAGCAACAATGGAAGACAAAAAATAAATAAACAAAACAAAACAAAACAAAACAAAAAAACCTCTAGGGGCAAGGGGATGAGGGGAACCGGCTTCAAACACTGCAATTTCATCATACCAGAAATTGTCACACAACCACATGAGATTCTGTTTCAGGACAAAGCTAGACAATAATAATAAGAAAAATAATGATACCAATAAAAATGTTCAGGGTCCAGACCCAGAAGGAAGGGAAAGAAAGAACAATTTCTTTGGTGTCCCTTCCCTCTTGTGATCATTGCTTCTTAGCCTTTTGGCTAAGATCAAGTATTGAGGCAATGAACATGAAGTTTAACAGCTAAACTGGTTTTGCTGTTCGTTCACTGGTAAAGAAACAGATTGGAGCTCATAGTCCTCTAAGGTAGAAGGCTGTGAGGAATGGCACAGACTTTTAGTCAGAACTCCAAATGTCCACACCCCTAGAGTAATTGTGATTCCAAAATCAGCCAGCTTTCATGGTCCCAGCTTAAAAGCTCAATCGCTGACCGGGCTAAGACCCTCAACTAACTGACCAAATCAACTAACACCCAACTCAACTAACTGACCAAATCAAAGTAAAATTTTCCAGGATGACACTATTGTACAAGAACTCAATTTATCTCTAAAAGTTTAATCTAAAATATCTAATATGGAACAATATCACTGAGTAGAGAGAGAAATAATTTGTGACTAAAAATCTTAGGGAAAAGCTATATAATAAAAAGAGAAAAGAGCCTGTGGCTCAAAGGAGTAAGAAGCTGGCCACATATGCTGGAGGGAGCGGGTTCAAAACCCAGCCCCAGCCAAAAAAGAATCAAGTTATCTGAAATCTTTGAGGAAATCATGTGATGAAACAGACATTCAGACTGAAATACGTCATTAAAAAAGACAAATATATAGTTCTTAAACATCCCCATTAAAAACATAGAGCTGCGACTTACCAAAAAATGGCAACCATATACTGCTTTAAAAAGACACACTATCGGGGTAAGATGAAGAAATGTAAAGAGACTAACAGAGAAAAAAACGCACATAGTGGAAACAAATTCAGTGAATTTTAAGCTTTTCAACTCAGGATCTCTTAACAATCTTAAAAATAATTCATG
The DNA here is from genome assembly GCF_000181295.1 of Otolemur garnettii. NCBI lineage: Eukaryota > Metazoa > Chordata > Mammalia > Primates > Galagidae > Otolemur > Otolemur garnettii. The sequence goes on from NW_003852412.1 coordinate 19,416,851, forward strand.
AGTCCAAAGAAACATTTTATATGAGATATGCAACCAATATTTACTATATTAAAGAATAAAATAAAATGAAAAATATTAAATATGCATTAATTTAGTGTAAAAGAAAAGAAAAAATCTATCACATGTTCATATAAAAAACATATTTAAGAAAAATGTATTTTCTGATACAATATATTTAATAAGATTACTGGCCTAATTTTACACTATTTATAAATATACAATGTATATGTATAATAAAAATTTACAGAGTATACCTACATATCAGAGAGAAAAAGACTATTAAAAATTGTATAAGTTCATGTTATACTTAGAAAAGAAGAAAACCTGGGCTATGCAGAAAGGAGGGGAGGATGAGTAGAGGGAGGGTAATTGGTGGGACCACACCTATGGTGCATCTTACAAGGGTACATGTGAAACTTACTAAATATGGAATATAAATGTCTTAACACAATAACTAAGAAAGTGCCATGAAGGCTATGTTAACCAGTTTGATAAAAATATTTCAAATTGTATATAAACCCAGCACATTGTACCCCATGACTGCATTAATGTACACAATAATGATTTAATTTAAAAAAGTAGATGAATGAAAAAAAAGAAAAGGAGAAGACATTTTACGTGCTTTAATTTTACTATATTTCCTTTTCCAGATGAAATATTTGTTCTTTTAATGGGAGTAGGCAAAGACATAGGTGCAGGATAACTGTACTACAGACTGACACGTCTTGTTGGACTGTCTTCACTTATAACTGCTCTACCTACTGAGGCAATAATTTCTTTTTTTTTTCTCCACTAGGACTACCATCTACCTTGACCCTGTTATCTTCACAACATTCTCACATAAAAGATGTCAGTGAAGAATAGATTGGGATCATATCTCTATGAATTCCACCAAAATGTGTAGTTTTTATGGGTATTCAAAATTCTTAGATTTGTACTTACTTGTCTCTTAAAATACAGATGCTATAAAACAGAGTTGGAAAGTGTTGTTGTGTCCCTTCCTTATACTTATTTGTGAAGTGGATTTAACCTTCACCTGTGGTAGATTGCACTTTCTCTAATGCTTTCTTCTACCTGTTCTGTTTGGATCACATATTTTTAACAATAATCTTAAGGATTAATATTGTTATTTCTTAGGGAATGCTGAGGCTGGAGGAAGAGAAATGGGGGATGGGCTGGTTGGCAGATCAGTCAGAACACACACATTTATTGATAAAATTTGCTGTCTTTTGTGGGTGACTTTATCTTATATGTGCTTATGTATATGTTGCACGTAGGTGCACAAATGTAAATGTGTTCACATGTGTATAATAGTAATCAGAATATCTATCTCTGTTGGTATTAGGTGTGGGGACCAGATGTAAGTGGCAGCAGGGCCCTGGCTCCCTGTTCTGGCCTAAGTGCCTGAGTCATCAAATGTCAAGGGAGGGGACATGGTGTCAGGTCCCCGTGTTCCCTGGTTTGGGTTCCCAGTACTATAGAATGGTTACTGGTACTGTGTCAATGAAACAAATGAGCAGAGCAAGTTGGTCCAGTCAGGCCAAGTGCCAGCGTTTATTTAAAGCACAGTACATTCCAGACAAGAAAAAGGTCAGTTGCACAAATAGAGGAGGCTCTAGGTTTAACAAGACTTCTCCTTTTCTGGTGATTCCTACATTTGATGTTAAGCAGTGAGTGGAATATTCATAAACTTTCTTGGAAAAGGGTGGAGAATTCCTGGAATTGGGAACCTTTCCCTTTTCTATTCTTGTAAGGTAATTTTCAGGGGTCGTTATGGTATTTGTAAACTGTCACGGCGCTGGTGGGTGTGACTTTTACTATGTTACTGAGGGTAGGTCATTTAGGGACACTGTTACCTCAACTGTGCATATGCTCCAAACACACCCTAGCTGAGCCATGACCATATCTCTAATTTGTGGTTTCTCTGTCCCTTTCAGATTGGTCAGGCCTTAGAGACTCTCTATTGTAAACCAAGCTTTGAGTCTGTCTTTGGGGACTCCCTTGTCATGTCAATTGTTCATTCCAGTCAATTTGTTCTTTCTAGGGGACAAAGCATCGCCTGGTGTCGTCTGTTTCTTAATGGACACCTCTAAACAAAACATAAGTTCCCCTTCCTCCTCATCCCGGACCTAGCATTAGTTCTATTGTTTTTTCATAGAATTAATCCATGTTTTATTTATTTTCCCATCGTGTTATAAAATTATTTTGAATTACTTCTAAATATTCACAGCCTAATTAAAATAGAATCAACTGAAAAAAACATATGAAAGTTACTGCAAAACTATAGAAAAACGGTGAATTCAAAAGAAACTTTAATAGTCAAATATATGTATGTTTACATGTGCACAGTTATAACATATACATACAAATGTACACATCATATATATATTTTTTATGTACATGTGTGTGTATCCTATAGAAAAACCTTTTCTCTAAATTTTTTCTTAAAGGTGGCATATATTGTCTGAATTATTTAAACACAATTTGTTTTCCAACTTTACTCGGTATTTGCATGTACAAAATTATTCACCCTTTCATCTAAAGAAAATTTCTTAGATTGGTCTATGAAATGTCAAGTTATCCATGTTCATAGTATTTTGCATGCAGTAATTGAAAATGTAAAGCAATCCTATCTGTTAATATTTTAGTTTGTGATTGTGTTCATGAAAAATTATAAATAACATGTTAAGTGATTAAATTTGACTAACCATTTAATCAGGAAAAATCAGGTTTTAGGCAAATTGAACATACTAGAATTTGCAGACATCTAATTGATGATGTCTTTGATAAATAGGTAAGAATGAGTTCCATGATAAGAATGCTACATACAGTCTCTCTACTTTTCAGGTTAGCAAAAGACCATATGGTAATGTTTCAGTTTTTTTCTGATATGCAGGTTAGAATTTTTCCCTATGACATAGAACTGAAATTTGTATTTCCATGACAATTATCTGTGTATTGCGTTCAGACATAAAGCTACAATCATAAACTACATACTACTTCATACATATATTAAATTATAAACACATTTGACTCTTAACAAGGGTTTGAAATATATGGATCTCCTTATACACAAATCTTTTTCTGTCCATGCCACTCTGAAACAGAAAGACAAATAGTTCCTCTCTCTCCTCAACCTACACGAAAACAACCAGGGTGAAGATCTTTGTTGTAATTTATTTTCACTTTATAAAGGATAAATATATTTTTCTAAGATTTCCTTACTAACATTTTCTTTTTATAAATTACTTTATTATGAGAATGTAATATATAATACACATAACATTTAAAAAATGTGTTAATCTTCTATTTGTGTTGCTGCTAAAACTTCCAGTCTACAGTAAGCTATTAGTAGTTAAGTTTTGGGGGAGTCAACATTTCTATACAAATTTTCTACTGGTTAGGGGTCAGCACCATAACCCTCACATTGCTCAAGTGTTGGGGTTCAAGCAGTTGTCTGCCTATGTTCTCAGTTCTTGGTGTACTCATGACTGAATAATGATCAGACCCACCAAAGCAAGGGAAGCATGAAACAAAGTTTATTGAAAAAGAAAAATATGGGTTTACAGAGCAGGATGCATTCACCATAGACACTGACGAACCTCCTTGTTGTGGCCCCGGTAATGGTCTGGGGTGTTTTTTAAATACTGTCTGTGTAAGGCCCTCCTCCTGATGCAGACATTACCGTGGAACCACTTTGATGGCCAATTAATGACACAGTAGTTAACTCTAATTCACTTTCCAAATCCTATTGTGCCTGGGCTGCCTGGCCAGTGGAGATTTCCTCTTTCCCTCAGGTGTGGCAGTTAGTTTCTAGGATAGGATTAAGTTGTTAGGATAGGATTAAAGTAAAGCAGAACTAAGATGGGTCCACACTTGTCCTTCCCAGATAGGACAATTGCTCTAGACAGCACCAGGCCAAAGTTGCCTTGTTCTTTAGGAGGCTCATAAGTCCCTTGCTATCTACCTAACCAAATGTCAACTGTATACATTCACACTTATTTACACAATTGAACACTAATTAGCTACTCCCATGAAGATCTAATTAAGATCTCAAATCAAGAGACCATGAAAGGGCCTGGTAGGCCTGGTCCAATCATATAAACACTTAAAAATCAGAATTTTTTTTTCCAGCTGGCTAGAGAAGAAAAGACTATAGATATGTGTTCATATAAATATGGAACAAAATAAACATCTGTGCTGTGAACTACCCTTTTTAGAACAGTATGGTGGCTCGTGGTAGTTTCCAAAATAATTGAAATGAGTAAGTAAAATTTCAGAAAGCAAAGAAAGTTTGTTGAACCTGTACATCCAGCTGAGCCCCATTCTTGTGACTATGGGCCTTGTAGAAAGCACAGTGTTGGGTTTTATACACATCTTTGAGGAGTATCACCTGCTTCTCAGAAGTCTCCAAAGGTCTTAACTCTGTTCTCAAAACAATCAACTTGTAAGGTCTGAATAACAATGCACCTGTAAGATGTTGATAACAACCCACCTGCAAGGTTGTAATCAGCCAATAATAACCCCTGCCAGCCTGACCCTGACCAGTCCAAAATAATCTAACCCCATCCACCATCCATCCTGCTCATATAAAACTAACTGCCTAATACCTTTATAATATAGCCCTAGTCATCTCAAGTCTTTATTGAGACAAAATGATCAATACCTTGCCATTGCTGCCTGACAGAAAAAAGAATGCATACTCTCTGGGATAATAATATTTACTAAAATTTGGTACTTTAAAACACAATTGCCAGTATATAATAAAAAATTAGGATCATATTTACCTGGATGAATTTGGAGAACATTCTCCTAAGCATCATAAGAACGGAAAATCACAAATGAAACATGAAAAAAATGTTCATCATCCCTAATTTTCAGAGAAATGCAAGTCAAAGCTACCTTAAGATATTTCCTAGCCCCAGTGAGAATAACTCACGTCACAAAGTTCCAAAGCTGTAGATGCTGGCAACGCTGAGAGAAGGGAACACTTTCGCCATGTCAATGGGACTGAAAACTAATTCAGCCTCTTTTGAAAGATGTAGGGAGAATCCTCAAATAGCTAAAAGTAGAACTTCCATTTGATCCTACAATCCCATTACTAGGTATATATTTGGAAGAAAAAGAATCATTTTATCATTTTGATATTTGCACTAGTATGTTTATCACAGCTCAGTTCACAATCACTAAGATGTGGAATCAACCCAAGTACCCAACAACATGTAAATGGATTAGTAAACTGAGGTATATGTATTCCATGGAATACTATTCAGCAATAAAAAGATGGAGATGTTAAATCCTTCATATTAACCTGGATGGAATGGAGAACATTCTACTTAGTGAAGTATCATGAGAATGGAAAAGGAAGTATCAATGTACTCAATACTAATATGAAACCAGTAGAGGAACTAATATATGCACACACAAGAGAAAAGCACAATTAAACTCAAGTGGGGAGAGGATGGAGGAGGGAGAGAGAGAGAGGAGGAAGAGACTGGTGAGCTCTTATCTAAGGTACGCAATGTAAGGGTACATGTCACCCCTCTTGGGTGAAGGGCACAACTACAACTTGGACACTACCTAACAAATGAAGCAATATAACTTAATTGCCTGTAACCTCATATTAATATTAAAAAAAAGTAAAAGAATGGAAAATCAATGTACTCAATAGTAAATTGAAACTAGTAGATAAGTAACAACAGACCCACATGAGGCAAAAACTCAATTAAATTCAAGAAGGGGATAGGAAGAGAGGGTGCTGGGTAAATTCTCACCTACAATGCACAGGTATACAGTACACTTCCTGGGCAAAGGACACAACCACGTCTTGGACTTCATCTATAAACACAAGCAATGTAACCTAATCGTATATACCCTCATATCAATCTGAAGTGAAAAGTAATAATAAAAAATTAAAATAAATAAGAATTTGGGAGACCTATGAAGAAGCAGAAAAACCTTATTCTTAATGGAATCATTGGTAAGTAGAAGCTGGATTTATTTAGCCATTAGAAATATCAGACAAGGACTTTAATACAATTATTAATATGTTCAAGAGACTAAAGGAAAAACAAAAACTGGATTAAAAACGGGGTATTTGAATGGAAAAAATATATTTCTAAAAAAAAGCCAACAAACAAACAGAAAACCATATCTGAAATACAGATTAATGCACAAACTTAATGCAAGCTAGATGTGACAGAAGGAATAATCAGTGTCTTTAATGAAAAGTCTATAAAAGCATTTGTTCCATGGTAAACAGGTATATACAAACCTACACTCAAAGACGAAGGCAGCTGAAAAGATGCAGAAAAAGGCAGACAAAACTGATTTCTCAAAAATACATATAGCAGGGCCTTATGGACAGAATTGATGTCTCTGGCAGCCAAGAGATGGTGGATCACCTCCAGAAAGTATTTTTTTTAGGAGAAAAACATGAGCAGCTTGCTATGTGTTAGACTTTCTTGGGAAACTCATGACCATGACCATGGGGGAGGCTAGACAAACATCTTTATGAGGGGTTACCTATGATCCCTGGGGATGTTACATAAACATAATTATGAGAGGCTATCTAAACTGTAGGCATTGGCTCTTTCTAAGGGGTTACTTTACTATCAACAAGAACACCTTGGTATGCAGCAAACATTGGTCATCATGGTGGTTTTTCTTCATGATGACATCACTCTTGGTATACAACAGGTTGGTTTTCTACACTCCACTCATGGAAACTGGCCTGTACAACAATCTCACATACCCACCTCTTCTGCCATAGTCCCTGGACCTAGAAAGAAGGGCCTTGATATTGTACAGCTGTGGTAGCAGTGCTTTGGCAACAGACAGCAGATTAGGTCCAGCAATATTCCAAACAAAAGATCTGAAGGCTTTGTTGAATCATCTCTAGGCTTTGGAATACAATGATTTTGTTTTTCTCTAAAGAAGTAAAACAATGAGAGATATATAACATTAATAATTCGAACCGTAGAAGCAACACACATCAGGATTATAATCAAAAAGAGGATTTATACGACAGAATGGAAAAAAAAACCCTATTCCATTAAGAAGCCAACTAAAAACAACAAAAAGAAAATTAAAACCTGGTTCTTTATTAGAGACTTGTAGCCAGGAGATAATTTAAGATTTAGTTCAAAAGGTAGGTAATAATAAAAACATAAAAACAATGGCCAGGGCAGGAACTTAATGGATGTGCTATAATTTTCTTCTGAACCTAATTTTTCTCTTTCTTATCCTCTTTTCTACCAAAGAGAAATCATAGTAAGGACAATTTATTTGCAAAATAAGTTTTAGTCTTATTATGCTTGGCCTGATTTTTGGCATAAAGTGTGAGAAGAATAGTGATTATCCATATGTGTTCTTTTTAATGGAGAGGAGATCACAGATATGCAAAAACAAACAGTCCCTGACACGGACACCCCCCCTCCCATTTGATATGTGACTATTTAGTTGCCTTTGGTAGAACTGTCATAAGGATTTTTAGATAAGACTTTTCAAAGTTTTGAGGCTCGAAATCCAAGGCAAAGATTTACCATAAGACTGTACCTGTAATACCAGTATGAATCGGATAAATTCCTCTCTTCTAACACCCAAAACATCTTGAGTTCCTGGACCTATATATTTACCACAGGGTCAGAGATCTTGTAAGGAACCGGGCCAGTTTTTATAAAGTCTACCTCAATTTCTCAAACCAGTTTGGTCAAAGCTGAAAATATGGGATTCTAGTTAAAGCCTTAGGAAAATAACTCACACACGTGAGTGTCTCACATGTGTCCTGTTACAACAGAAAACATACTCTTATTACCCTTGTACAAATAACCATAATGCTATAAAATAAAAATTCACACAAATATCTAGTTTCCAAATTGGGGAAAAATCAGGTAGAAAGAAAGGTAAATGTTTCAGTTTTATAAACTACAGATTTATAGTTTACCAATTACTGATGAGAAGCTTCTTTATTCCTCTTCAATCAGAGCAGCATCCTTCCAAACAACGTGTTGGTCCACTGGCCTTGGAATGGCCACCCACCAATGGAGCAGCTCTTTATTGCTCAGGTGAGAGATGAATGGCGGGCACTGCAGAATCCAGCGGCTCCTCACACCATTCGAGAGCCATCAGTAGGGGAGAACAAGCTCCCTGCTTCTCACACCTCCTTGTGCTCTCCAGGTGGTACGAGCCTCTGTAAGCCCTTTCCACTGTATTGTGGAGCTGCTCTGGGCACTGCTATCCCATGAGTGCATTTCTTTCACATCATCAAGAAAGCATAGCACGGTCATTTCAGGTTTCAGGATCTTTTTATGCCCCTCATTCATAGGGATAGCTTCAGTTAACATCTCATACCAAGGCAGCAAATGCCCTTCAAGTGAAAATTCTCTAATCCGAAGTGCCATTGTTTGTCACTGAGCGGTGCTCACAGACTATGAACACTCCATCCACAAAGACCTACGAAGGGACATTTGTTCCTAGCAGCACTCGGCTTCCTCTGTACTTAGCGGGCATGTCCAGTTAGTATTGCTGAGGGGCTGATTTGAGCGTCTTCTGTTTAAGAACATGAGGTGGGGGAACATGTGCAGTCAGATACGATGCTCGTTCCCATAAAACATCTCCGTGAAAGAGACAGGAGTCCTTTGTACAGGCCTGTTTAAACATTTTGACTTTCATGATCCTGTCAACCCTTACATTTGTTTTAAGCCCCAGTCTCAAGAACTTCTCTTCTCCACTTCCTGACCATTTTACCATTTTTTTAAACTTTAGCCTTTTGATGCAAAACGCTTTGGGTTTGAAATAGGAGGTTGAGCCAAGAGACCTGGCCCTTTTGTCGATCTCTATTTGATTGATCCACCTCAGCATAGTCCTTAGTAATTTTTGGTCAACTTTCTCATTGTCGTCTGTTTTTTTCCAGCTTTGTAAATCTGTCCAGACTGGGGAATTATGGCAAACAGGAACCCTGTAAGGCTAGGGTACAAACAAGGGCTCCCTCTGCTCTGTCCAACTATTGATAGTGTCATGTTAAGAACTTTGCTTTAACCCCATCATCCCTTATTATAAATAACCACCTAAAGTTTCCCACCCTGCTGGAATTAATCCCTGCATCTCCTCTTTCTTTTTCCCCGAACTCTTCCCACTCATTTCATTTTAGCTATATCATTTGTCCTTCACTTTCAAACCACTTTTAAATAATCTCTGAACTAGACGTAATTACTTTTTCTTTAACAAAATACCAATCCTGATGTCTTTCTCATAAACTTTTTCACCAAAAATACATCTTACCTTCCTTATCCCTATACAAGAGATGTATTTCTCTTATATCTAGTAGTTTTAATTAAAAAATACATATATATAGTTTTTAAAAAATATTTCTTCAATTTGGGGGTTATTAACATATCTAAATAGACTTAGTTTTATATACTGTATAAGTGACTTAGCAATATTATGATTATCCATTACTTAATTTGACATAATATGACTTCATGATTACATTACAAAAAAAAGATTTTTGAAAATCTGAAAAGTTCATTTGTAGGCTTGTACTCAGTTTTCACACAATATATATTCTTTAGAATTATGCTTAAAATACTCATGAAATAAAGATAGTTATCATCTCAAGTTATTTCTTTGTTAATCATTTTACTGCCTGACTTAAAATGTTAGGCAGTTGCTACTGAAGCAAGAACACTAAAGGAAAACACGTGGGTATTTTTCTGATCAGAAGACATGGCTGTTTTTACTAAACCAACAATATTAAATTAGTCTTATTTACGAAAGAGTTACTCATGTTATGTGAACTAAAAGGCATTTAAATTCATTCAACAGAGAGGAGGACCAAACGGCTGCAACCCTGCTCTGGAGAGGATTAAAAGTGGCAGAGGATGTGGACCTTTGTGTCTGGGTGTGATACGAGGAATCCACGGTGAGGGGGCAGAGTGAAGAGGCTAGAAATGGGGTGATCTGCTCAGCAGGACCAGAGGAAATTAGGAGAAGTACTCACACGTGGGAACGGGGCAGTGGAGAGAATCCGGGCTCCACACTTGCTCTGAGGATACGATAACCAGTGACCAGAGCAGTGGAAGGGCCCGTCCACCACCGCCTGGACTGACACAGGCCTGACCAGAGGCTGTGCAGCTGTGTTGCTCAGGAGAGAAGGGACAGCTGGCTTCTGAGCCCCACGTGCTGTGACTAGTGCCGTGATAACATCCCATTCTAAAATGCTACTTGTGCCCAGGGTCAGATCTGTGACTGCGGCTCCCCCTTAGCCCTGCTGGGTGGTGAGGAAACCAGGAAGCCCAGCATCCCCACATACCCTGGGGAGGTGACGAGGCCCGATGTCCTCTGCCGTAGCCTGGGCCAGCCTGCTCAACCTTTCTTCCCAAGGGACCCAGGGGTTGCACACCCCAGCAGCCCTGAGCACCCACTGCAGACTGTTGGGGCAGCTGTGCTGCTGCTGCTGCCCCTACAAGGGAGGCTTCAAGTGGGACAGCACAACTATAGCCACTGCCTTTAAGTATGGGAGGTCTGCATGCCATGGGCCAAGCCATCCCTCTTCTACAGAGCTTCTCACCAAAAGGGCATCCGTGGAGGCTGGTGGGCAACCCACGGCCGGTCAGCCCACTCATTCAGCCCCAACATGTGGAAGTCTCATCCTTCTGTGGCAAGTGTTTCCATGTCTCTAGGTGTCCAAACCATGATTTTTTTTTTCATTTTGTTGCCCTCAGTGGAGTTCTATGGCATCACAGCTCATAGCAACCTCTAGCTATTGGGCTTAGGCAGTTCTCTTGTCTCAGTCAAATCATGATATTTTTAAAATCCCAAGCCACAAAGAAACTAGTAGCACTGTGCAGTAATAACCAGTCATTGCGAATGCTGCCAGTCACTGCGGCTGTCACAAGGGACTTGCTAACCAGGCACACCAAGGTCATATCGTGTCATAGCTGATCTCATCAAAGAGATCAGAGAACTCAACTGAAAAGAGAGCTAACCTCACACCTGAGAGAAACCATCCCACAACTCTTAAAACTCTACAGGAAAGGCAGAAGCCCTGAAGGGAGTGTGTGTGCCTTTTGCTGGGACTCATCGTGGGATCTCTGGACCACAAAGCCTCCCCTAGATTTCCTCATGGCTGTATCACAAGACAGCAAAAGGGAGGAGAAGCAGATGTGAAAAGAAATGAAAGAATCAGAGGCAAAATGTCATGCCAATAATAGTAAAGTTACCACAGTGACCAGACATATAATTTCAAAGGGCTGGGGGTGGGGGAGGGTCAGATGAAAGAAAAAAAAATTCAGAAACAGGATCCCAAAGAGAAATAAAAAGCAAAAATTCTGTGTCCCTCCACCGCCACCCAACACATACACAAGTTATATCGTAATATTAGCTATTAATTAAGCTGAATTCTGATCATAGATCTCTAAAAAAAACCTTTTCTCCCTTCCACTAGCTGGCCTTCTCACACCAAGGGGCGCTCACAGATGCCATCCCGTTGCAGCGGTGTCTCATGGCCCTTCCCATCCTCACTGCAGGGAGAACTGTGGCTGCTTGGCTGCCAGTATTTGGGGGCCATCCCCATCCTCATGCAGTCGTCCACCAAGGTCTACAGGGGGCGCACCACTCCACAGTGAAGTCCTCAGCCTCCCCAGACCTTTCCCAATGGCGGCTTTGTCCTCCTTACTGATTTCCTGGCCTTTCAGCTCCTGGCTAGCTCGCCAATTGTTCTGTGATGAGCACTATATGCAAACCTGCACCTAAAGGCTGAGAGAGTTCAGAGGCTAAAGAAAAAAGCTAACAAATCCAGTTTCTTAGGAATAAACAAATAAACGTTTAACAAGAACTTACACATAGACATGATAGAAGTGATTTCTCTGGTAGTGAAGATGTGGTGGATCCTCACACTCACCCTCCAGAAAGTAGCCTTTATATAGCAAAATTTTAGAGTAAAAATAGCTGGACATTGCAAACCTTGTGCTCACTGGGGAGGTTATGAGGGTTCATCTATGCTATAGGCGTTTTTTTTTTTTTTCTTTATGAGGAATTATCTATGTTATGGGAACAGGTTGGTGTGCAGGACTCAAACGTCAGTCACACGCTGCATGAGGGCTTTACTCTTGCCGTGTAACGGGCGGTTCTCCTACAACATTCAAACAGGTGCACAGAGGAGAAGAAAGAACTGAACAAAGAACACAAGACAGGAGGAACCTTCTCAAACAATCTGCAGTATGTAGAGTTGGAGGCTTGGAAGTAGAGACAGAATGTAAAAGAAAGACAATGAAGAAGAACTTTTTGAACGTAATAAAAGCCCTACCCACAGATTTCTGATGTAAACTGAAGAAGGTTTGTGGCCCCGACAAGGATAAATTCAATGAAGAAACGCAGAGCAACATGCAGTGAGTCTGCAGAAAACAAGGACGGAGAGAATGTTAGTATGTAGCCAGATGGAGGAGAAAAGACACATCACAATAGCAAAATCAACTTCTGTTCCCCTCTCAACCAAGGCACCAGAGGCAGAAGAAAATGCAATAATAACTTTGCAAAAGAAACTAAACTTGAAAACCTAGAGTTCAATGAAAAGAAAAAATCAACTTCAGAAATGAAAGGAAAATAGAAACATTTCAAACAAATAAAATTTGAGATAAGGCATGGACAAAAGATTTCAATTATGAAAAAATAAATTTTAAAAACTGCACACAACTAACTGGTGTAAAAACCTTTGCTTTTTTAGAAAAGAAGATTCTTCCACTTAGCAGTTTTAATGAATGCATTCATGATTTTAAAATCAAGAATTTATTGATAATAGAAAGCCAAATTTTCTGGTTTCCTAAATTATTTTTTTAGTAAGACATTGAAAGTGCAATAGTGAGGGCTAGGGTAGATGAAAAAATCACCGCGTAATTTTTTGAACAGAGACATATTAATATAAGGAATTGTTAATTAGTTATAAATATTTTAACTACTAATTGTAAAGCAAAAAGGAGAACTCCGGTCCACATAGCAAAAGCTGAAAACAAACAGCAAAAATTGTTTGAGATCGTTAAAATTGCAGAGTTTAGAAGAAAACCAAACCTTGACTTCAGGGTGGGGTGCGCAGCTCAGCAGATAAGGGTGTCTCTGAACATGAAAGAAAAGAGCCTTAGGCCCAGGTGTAGAAAAATATAACTTCTTCAGATTTCTCACTGCTCTTTCAAATAGCCTTAGTCTCCTGAGAGATGTTATCTAACATTACTTAATGTTCATTTCACATATGCTAGAAGCATTCTACACTTCATATAACCTGAGAATTAGATCTCAGCTAAACGCTCTGATCTGAGAGAACCAAATGGTTAGGGCACAGACCAGATCCCTGGATTAAGCCGAGAGATTCCAGAAAGACTGGAGGGCTATCTCCCTAAATATTTATATTTCAAAAAATACAAGGTCTGAACCTTACAGACATTTCTAAGTTATTAAAGTTAAAGGCCTTCAGTTTATTTGATGCTTACAAAGACATGTTTACATTTTTAAACTGTTAGAGTCAAGACTCACAAATATTTTCCACTCATATCCAAGGAGAAAATTTCTCTCTCTTTCTCACTTGCTCTCACTCTGTGTGTGTGTTTGTATATAGGTACTCGTATATATACATATGTATAAATATATGTGTCCATTATTTATTTATATTATATAAATATAACATTTTTTCTGGAAAGAGATAAAAACATCTTTCTCGGCTTAGCACCTGTGGCTCAAG
>NW_003852412.1:19430832-19434922 GCF_000181295.1 Otolemur garnettii
AAAAAAAAAAAAAAAAAAAAAAAAAACAACATCTTTCTCCTTAGATAAATGTGAAGATCTGTCATCCTCCTTCCTTTGCGTCCTTTATGAAGTGTAGAGTGACAGGGTACTCTGGCAGGGCATTTTTTGTTTTTTATCTGACTTTTACTGTATTGCTTTGTTGGTAAGATTTGTTGCAGAGGGAGTCAACATAATATTTTCTGCAAAGTAATACCAAACAATACACAATGTTCCTTTTCTTCCAAAATTCATCTGTTGAAATTTTAAGCCACAGTGAGATAGTGTTAGGAGGTGGGGACCCTCGCAGCTGCTTAAGCCATGAACATTAAGCTGTCATGAATGGCATCATTGCCCTTGTTAAAAATACCCTGGAGAGCTCACTGAGCCCTTCCACCACATGAGGACACAGCAGGAAGACAGTTGTCCCTGAACTAGGGAGCAGGCCCTCACCAGACACCAAATCTGCTGGCACTTTGGTCTAGAACTTCCCAGCTTTCGGTTCTGTGCAAAATAACAATAACTTAATAACAAGTATAGTGTGTTTCTGAGGAAGGAGAAAGGATAGTCTATCAATTTCTAACACCTGATTTCTTTTGTCACATTTTGAAATAGCATAATTTCCAATGGAGAGATCAGAAATATTTCTCCAGTTTTTTTTTTTTAATGTATATACCCTTTAAATATTGAAAGAAAACATTCATTGTCTCTAATTTTTTTTTTTTTTTGAAAAAGTGTTCAGGCTGTTTGAATATGAAAGCATGAGTCTATTCGGGTATGTTCTAGGTAGACATGAAAAAGTAAAATTAATAACAATCACAGATCTGGGGAGACATGGATACAGGGAATCACATCTTTTGGAGTGTAAACTTCTGCAGGAATTAGTGCCAGATCAGGAAAACCTAAACTGTAGTTGGTGAAATGCTAGAGGCTCTGTGCGGACAACACTGAGCTTTAAAGCTTCCAGGGGGACCCAGTCACGGAGGTGGCCTCCCACTTTGTGAGTTGTTCTGTGTTCTCCTAGTTGGTTTTCCTTAACACTGAGCTTGCAATAAATGCTCTTTCATTAAGTTTCTTTAATCACCCCAGTGAGTGTGCCAGTTGTTCCTGTCAGGACGTATAAGATTGTTGGAAATAAGAATGACTACAGGAAACATAATTCTAAAAAGGGAATTGAAATTGGATTGGTAACGTATTTTTAAAGTACACAAGAACACTATTGCTGGAGGGGATTTATGTATGGGTGAACTGTGGCCTACAGAAACTCTTTTCACTGTGTTAATTGCTGATGGAGTGGGCTGCAGACAGAGGGCAAGGCAGTGGGGGACACAGCTGTAGCACTTGGTTACAACGGCAGAAGTCGCTATTACAAACGTCCTGGCTTGAGGCAGCTATGTCTAAAGTTATTAGAGTGTATTCAGGGCAAGGATGAAAAATCAGAACGCCTCAATAGTAGGTCTAGAGGAATTTCTTATCTCCTGTACTTTGGGGGAGGATGTACCTTAGAATCAAGCCCAACACCTAAGCATAAAAATTGAAGTTGCAGTGCCAATATGCAACTCCATCACATTCTTACCCTGAGATAGGTACTGTCGGAGCAAAGGAGTGAAACTCTGAAATGCACAATGAAAAAGTTTAAGCAAGCATAGGCCAGGTGAGGCTGAGAATATTGGTGCTAAAACCCTTCTGAGTGTTTCTTGATAGGAAAAGCAATTTACTTCTCCTTCTATGAAGAAACCATCCTTCTGCTTAAATGTATTTCCTGTGAGATGGGGCACTCCACAATTGCATTCTTCTTAGTAAATTATTTATTTTAATAACTGGCTCTACCTTTGAGTGGCATCAATATCATCTAAATTCAGTTAAAGCACAGACTAAACTGTAGCTACTAAGGTTGAGAAGCAGAACTACCCAGGTAAACATGAGAGGAAGGTATCTGAAAGCCTGGAGCAGGGTTTTCAATCTTTTTTTTTTAATCTCACAGCACACTTGAACCTATAGTTAAATTTGTATGGTACACTTAAATTATGTCTATCAAAAAAAGTAAAAAAAAAAATAAAAAATAACTTATTTTAAAGATTTTTAAAAGTTATTTTAAAATAATGATCTTTAAAATTTTTCTCAGCACACCTAAGATCATCTCACATGGCACATGGGTTGAAAATCACTGATCTAGAGAAATGGGATTCTTCAGCCCCTTCCTACTCATATCCCCCCAGAGAATACTCCGGGCAGGCAGGATGATCTGATGAGGTGCTCATCCCTTTGGTAACTTCTCTGTAAATTGCAAATGACAATGGAAAATGTTTTAGTGGGATTGAGAATAACACATTATAAAATGGTAAAGTCTGTATATTGGGGTTTAACCTGAGAAATAATTTGAATGCCAAAAATAGGCTTCAGGAAAAAAGTTTTACTCACTTTGAATATTTTTGGAAATTTATGGCCATATTTAATTGATTAAAACATTTTTATGAATGAGACAGTTGGACACCCTTACGGTGCTACCTAATTTCCTAAATACCCACACACATGGAAAACTTACAGATATGGAAAGCAGAGCCCTAGCCTCAGTAACATTGGACAGAATCCAGACCTCTTCTTCAGTTCCCAGCTCTAAGCCAATCCAGGACCATTCATCACTGATAGAACACCAAGTTCTCTTGAAGAAGAACTAAGCTCTCTACCCACGACAGAATAATGTGAATCTTTCCTCTGTTATTTTGAAAAGTAACTTACATGTTGCAGAATGACATTGCATTTGAGGAAGAAAAATTATACTGTGATCATCAGAAATACTTTTTGAACTGAAATAGTAACTCCTAGAGACCCATAACTCTCAGTGATCCGGCAAAGTCAGGGTTTCTGAAAGAAAGGGGCCCAATCTGGTCTCTGCTCATATCATTCTCATAGTAGACGCCTGTGACCACAGATCCATCTGATGTTTGTTTCACTATTCTAGAGCACAAGATAGAAATATAAATATAAGTCTCTAGCAAAAGTCCCATACTCCCTTCTGATCCTTGGAGTGAGGGCGACTCTGGCAGGAAGTGCTTATCAGAAGCCTTCTAATGGTTCCTAGAAAATGAAAAATGACTCTAGACTATTGCAAATTAGTTGATAATAATAATGGCACATGAACTTCTGCCATTTGTGACATCTATATTGAAGCAAACAAATACAATTCATGGCAAGTGGTATATAGTTATTGGCCAATCAATTTGTTTCTTTGAAATTTCTATCAACAAAAAATAAGTAGGAATAATTTATCTTTATTTGGTAAAAAAAATTAATCACATTGCTCTTTTCCCCTCTTTTATCAGGACCATATCATAATTTGGTCAATGCCATTATGTTGTCTGGGGTGATTGCCATCATCCCATTATCTCACAGAACATAGGTCGTTAGGTTGATGGATTGGGTAGTATGCAATTATGGGAGCAGGTTTAATCAGTCTATTATGAATTGTTGCTTCTGCAACAGTTCAGTGGGGATTCTGAAGTTGCTGTTATGTCTTCAGGGAAGACAGGTGAGAAAAAAAACTGATCTTGAAGCCGGGAAAGTGTTGGCAGCATAAGCTTCCATAAGGACAAACTGATACCTGGGAATACAACTCCTGTCTTTGTATCATTGCAGCCAACCTCGACAAGACATGTAAACTTCAAAAGATGGTAACATCCTTTATCACGAAGCTGCACACGCACCAGCTAAGGACTCAGTGAAACTGAGGAAGAATACCTGACAGGAGCTGAAGAAGCTGTGGGCTCAGCTGCCATCCTGTACCAACAACGGAAGCAGCAGATTAGTGACAACATTGGCACATGAGCTAGAGTGGCACCAGCACACTGTACCAACTCTTAGAGAATCTTTGCTGCTGCTTAATTTCCATATTCCAAATAGCATGAAAATTTCTCCCAGGCCCAAATCTAACTAAAAACCATAGCATAAAATAACTGCTAGAAAACAGATTCTGTACAGCTATGCTGACACGATACAAAACCACCACAAGCTTTAGAATCTTGCAGACCATGTGGTATTGGAGTGTTGTAGCAGATAGGAATTATGTAGAGATATCTGGCAAAGCACAGTAGAA
>NW_003852412.1:19440208-19519362 GCF_000181295.1 Otolemur garnettii
CCAACCAGTTTTTCTTCCTTTGTTCAGGAGCCTCTGACCAGGGTTGCTACCAGTCAGCCATCTTCCCAGAATCTCTAATGTTTTGTAATAGAGGCAGGACTTGCTTTGCTAATAACTATTGTCCATTTGTAAACAGTCTCTGACATGTCAGTAAACCAGTCTTCTTGCTGAGTATCTGGCTGTGGGATACCAAGTGACCAAACCTTTGCAGCGTAAGTGGATTCAGTGAATCAAAATCAGACCCATGCAGAAATATTCAAGTGCAAATGGAAATTGTATATCTGGGATGGTGTCTGACAGATCCAGGGCAACAGTAAATACACAACACAGCTGACCCAGTTACCCATTGTGTCTGCCCCTATTCCTTGTGGCCCACTTTTGAATGGACACTGATAATTTTATGGAAAATTCCTTTGAACAGGTTAATATAGGAAGGAAAAACACAGACATAGTTTCTAATTGGGTTTGCATAATATGCTGGAACTGGTTTGAAGAAGATGGCTACTGCATTATAGGCCAGTTAAGGAGTAACTAAGAGAGACAAAAAGCTTCAAAGAACAGAATTTTGTTCATTGCATCTAGTTTCCTACTTAATGTGGAAGGGGAGAAAATTTGAGGAGTGGACTCTGGGAGAACTACTTATATGTAAGTTTCAGAATGGTCCAAAATGTAAGCTATTTATGTGCCATGCAAATATCCATAAAAGAGCAACTCAAGAGAAGTAGAGTTTCGATAGTCAGGTGGGAAAGACAGCTTTTCCTGAGGATCTTGATTCTCTAGTCATCCTGCTGTTTATTTGATGGGCTTATTTATGAATTTTCCACAGTAGCAAGAGCAGAAATGGTACTTTTGGCTCAATAACATGCATATCTCTTAATTAAGGCTGATCTGACCACCTTCCACTGCTAGCGAGAACAGAGGCCAAAGGTCAGCCAGCCCCTGGTGACAGGTTGATTATACTAGAGACTCTTCATATCCTATGGGGAAAGATACACGTTCCACATAAGGATTTCTCTTTTCTATTCAAAAGAACTTCTAGACTATCATTCAAAGTCGTTAAAAATTCATTTCCCATTTTCACAGAATACATTTTATGGTCAAGGAAATTATTTTCTCTGTTTGCTGCTATTATAGAATGCTAAAAACTGAGTAATTTATTAAAAAAAAATAGACATTTGTTTCTCACAATTCTGGAAGCTGGGAAATCCAAGCTCAAGGTAATAGTAGGGTCAGTACCTGGTAAAGTCCTACTATCTGCTTCTAAGATGGTGCCTTGCGTGCTGCATTCTCTAAAGGGGATAAACACTGTGTCCTCACATAGTGGAAAGGACAGATAGGACAAAACAGCAGAAAGGGACAAATTCGATGTGAAGCCTCTGCATTGGGATTAATCCCATTCATGAGGGTGGAGCGCTCGTGACCCAATTACCTCCAGAAAGCTCCATCTCTTAATGCTATTGCATTGTAGATTAACTTTCAGCATGAATTCTGGAGAGATACAAACATTTAAACCACAGCAGAAAAACAGGGATAAACTCACACTATAGAATTCACTGTGATGGTGTGATAGAATTGGGAATTGCTTTGCTGAAGGTTCAACTGAAGTGTTAGGAATCAATATCCTGTAATTATGGAGCTCAATACTACTGGATGTGCTGGGTACCTTAAATCAGCTGCCAATATATGTTATTTTCTGTTTATACACAGTGAACTATAGTCAAATAACTAAAGGCTGGGGTTGAGAGTAGATTGTTTACCATCATAATGTTATGATACCTAAAATGTAATTGCTTAAATATGGCCTGACTTTGTCTATCTACTGTTCACTCATCACATATTTATAACCTATTAGAACTTCTGAAATGCAACCAAGTCTTAACATTTAATACAGTATATGTTTTCCTATGTAGGAATATTTTGGTAGAATCCTACTAAATATGATAGAATCTTATCTTATTATTTTGGTAGAATCCTATTATATATGATAGAATCTTTGGACAACTTGTGAAGAAGGAAAAAGAAACAAAGTATAAATGAGCTGTTAGTCTGGGGTCTATTCCAAGATTACCTCAGAGGCAAGTTTGAACAATATAAATCATATTTTATCAGAAAAACATACTGTAGAGACATTTTGAAATCTTGGAATAAGAAAAAGAATTAATTGAAGGTTAGCAATACAGGACTTTCAGTAGAACTTCAGTCTATAAACACCGTATTTCTTAGCATTTAATGGTATCTGTGGGAAGGAAAAACATACAATGATGAGTAGAATCGGGAGGGGTGGTTTGGGACAGGAGATGGGAAGGGTGACTGACGGGCTTCCTGTGAACATGCTGCTCTTGAGGAAAACCCTTGTCACAGAAAAGACAGGCGGCAGATGACGGTGTGAAACTAGTGCTGAAGAAACCAAGGGGGACAGACATTCCTATTCTGGAGTTATAAACCCGTTGGTTACTGAGAAGGAATGGAAAGGACTGAGATTTCACAAACAAAGAGTATAAATGAGGGGGAAGAATGGCCGTGAATCACAACTTCATGTGATTCAAGGCGGAAAAAGTGTCAGTGAGCACAGCACAGAACAGGCAGTCTGAGAGTGGAAGCAAAAAGAACAGAATCCAAGTGCCAGTTTTTCTTGCTATCATTTAAGAATTTAGAGGGATAGTAAAATGAGACAAAATAATCATCAGCTCACTTTTTTTCTAATTGTGCTTTTTTAAATGGGTTATAAATAATATAATAACATATAAGAATATTTTAGCCATACTTTATCCATTTCTAGTAACTTTTTTTTTTTTGGTAGAGACAGTTTCATTTTGTCTCCCTCAGTAGAGTGCCATGGTGTCACATAGCTCACAGCAACCTCCAACTCCTGGGCTTAGGAGATTCTCCTGCCTCAGCCTCCCAAGTAGCTGGGACTATGGGCACCCACCACAACGCCTGGCTATTTTTTGTTACAGTTTGGCTGGGGCCAGGTTTGAACCCGCCACCCTCAGTATATGGGGCTGGCGCCCTACCCACTGAGCCACAGGCGCCTCTTTGCTAATAACTTTATAAGTTGTTTTAATAAATTTATATTTTAAATGCAAGAAGACAAATACAGGCTCAAACAACTTTTAATTAAATTTAGCTATGCCTAAATTTTAGCTCTATTTCAAATTTTTCCAATAAATATAAGAAATTTAAATGATTAGCAGCTTATCCAGGGAAACTTTATAGCAGGTAATTCATGTAATTGTCCTTGAAATATAATTTCCTTCTCTTGAAGCGTTAAAATTTTAACACACTTCTTTGACAAAATTTATTTCTTTTCCTTTGTTTATGTTCTTTTCTACCTTGTATGTACATATCATTGCTACAAAAAGACGCACATTGCTTACGTTTAAGGAAGAATGGTGTACTATAAACCCAGAGTGTGGTTTGGCACCCTGGAACATCACGTAATCTTTCAATATTTCCAGCCTCTTACGCTTTGATGAAGACTCCTGTGTCTTATTTTGGAATATCTTCCAATATATCAGATTATATGCGGCCATAGCTCCAACCTGTGTAAATATGCTCTAGTAAAATGACCCAGTACTAATTTTCAGGTTGTGACTACTTTTATATTTACAATATGCCATCAATTATTATAATTAACTGAAAAGCACAAAATAAGCATTAACTTAGCCAGTTAATGCTAAACCATTTGAATTCAGAAGAATCACGCCCCTTGGTATCCTTTCCAATATTCTTCTATTAAAATGTATAAGTAAATAATAGGAAAATGAATCTAACTCTTTAAAAAGTTTCATTCAAAATACAATTTTGCCCAGAATTTACATTCAAGCCAAAATGTCATCACAAAGCCATTTAAATTCTGTTCTTTATTTTAAGGGGGAAAAAGAGAAATTGTACATTTTAATGCAGTTGTTTTTCCTGTAATCATTCTTCCGAGACAAATTAGGCATATGTGTGAAATTTATTGATTCTACAAAAGAGACACCCAATGTTATTACCTCAAGAGGAAGTGATAGCATACTACATCTCAAAGTAGAATAACTCTGGTTGCTGCTCACTCAAATTATTTCATAACATGGAATCTATACTATCATATATTTATGTTTTTAAAAATCTGCCTCCAGTTATATTCCAACACCAACTACCCTTCTCCTACAGGGGGTCCTACAAATCCTACTCAGAGTATTACAGATAAGCAAGGAGTTTCCAAGGAAGCGCTCTCCCAGCTGACTGCATACAAAGTGTCCAGAGTAGGTCCTGTTTAACTTATGATTTCTTAAGGTGACAAGTTGTTAAGTGGAGTTGAACTTGAAAGTGGCAGAAGAGAAAACATATTTAGTTTCTATATACAATGATGAATTTGAAAACTACTCACAAACACCTTCATTTTTTTTCTTCACATGCTAAAAAACAAGTCTATGCTGGCAAACAATTCTCAAAATCTTGGATAGAATTTTAAGAAAAATTGTATTGATCTTACAGTTCTCCAGTGACTTTTGTATAGAAATCACCTCATACATGTCAATTTTTCCCCTGGTCATATTTGGGGTATTTGGAGCTGGTTTTGTGCTATTAATCAGTTGTAAGGTATTGTAGTTTGGCGCTGTAATCAGCCAAGATATCAACACTAGTATCTTATGTGAAAACAAATAGTTTTGCGTGGTGCCTTCTATATAATATATGGTACACAAAATAAAAGACACAATGCATGAATTAATTTTCCCTTCCATAGCACAATGCATGAATTAATTTCTCCCTTCATACCACTTGGTTTCTACCTATTACAGCACTCCTCTCCTGCTTCACATTATAGTTGGGTGAGTACCTGTCTGCCTCCCTGATATATTTAAGCTTTTGAAATACACAAACTGTGATCCATCTTTTTGTCTTTCAAATTCCTAACACTCTGCCTGACATATATTAGGTATCCAAATGTAACTTGTTGATTTACACAACTCATGAACATATAATATTTTAAGTATCTAATTTTACATATCTATTTTGAAATGATATAAAATATTATATTACTATTAAATTCTAGAGAAGTGACAGTTTTAAAGCAGGTCAAAATATAATATCGAAGTTGGGACTTTTCAAATAGCGCCAACTGATAATTATTTTCATAAACAATTTTTATTCTAAATAATTGTTTCTAACTTCATATATTCCAAAAGTAGTAAGCAATTATTTCACTATAACGATTCTCTCAATTCCACTTCAATAAAATTTTGTATGTTTATCAGCATAGTATTACCAAATATTCATTCTAAAATTGCAAGAACTTTAAATGAATCTGTGATCATTGAATTCACTTTTTAAATTAGCAGCTGGAGAAGAAATTAAACATGAAGAAAGTACATGAACCGCATTCAGCATACAAATTTATATGGAACTATTCATTTAAGTTCTACAAGGAATTCATTAGCTGATTTTTAACTCTTTCATTTACCCCTTTTTCTTATTGTTATTTTTCTTGTCTTTTCTTTTATTTCATCCATAAGCTCACCTATTAATACTAAAGTAGAGAGATTTCACCTCAGTCAAAGATTTTTTCATTAATAAAACCATGGCAGTAGCAAAAAAAAAATTGACGTTCGTGGAAGTCATTACACTGTTAACAGAGTACTAATTACAGAAAAAGATAGATTTGTCACGAGAACTGAGAAGTAGCAATATTTAACAAGGTACACTAGTCCGTGGTAATATGTAGAGTTGAGGTGAAGAATTATGGAGGCCAGTCGGGTCCATACAGACAGAATAGTTGTGCTCTTGTTTCCTTCACCTTTCTGCGAGTGTGACCTTCAGTAAAGGGTTCCGTGTGACTCTGAGCAGGAGAGAGGGGAATCTGAACGAAACACATAGTGACAATGACTTTTATAGAATCCGTGCAAATGAAAATGCTCAGTTAGTATTCAGGTGCCAAAATTTCAAAATAGACTTTTCCTAGGTTTTCACATCAAGCCCACGAAAAAAGAATGATTTTTAAAAAGAATTCCTTTGTGACCTCATTTACCCGGTTAAGAAGGAAGCATCATGGATTCGATTGCGGGGTACTACTTTGAGATGAGAAGGGGGAAAGCTTACCTTCTCTAAACTCGAGGAGAAGAGAGATTGAGAAAAGCCACAGAAGAAACACTAACACGGCCCCATTTTCCACCCTACTCCTCCGCCTTGAAGGTGGATCTAGAAAGAAGTGGCTTTAGAGAAATGAACTAATTTGGGAGACCTTAAAAACGTGGACCTTTTCATCACACTTTATATTTAAGTTCCAAGAACAGTAAACTAAACCTAAGGCTGTCCGTGATTAGGAAGAGAGATGATACAGTTTACCTTTCTGGAGACCTTATAGTGCGAATAGATTGCAGAAACATCTTCCCAGAGTCTAGCTGAGGGCATATTCGGGAGAGACTCGCCATCGCGGATTCTGAGAACGCACGAGGAACTTTTGTCTAAGGTCGGACGGAGCAAGTTCTACATTTACTCTGGAGGAGCTTGGGGGAAAGACAGCACAGAGGAGCAGATGTGCTGGGTACACTGGCAAGCAGAAAGGGAAACATCCCAGGTTACCCTACCCGGTCTTTAGTTCAAATGCCGGCTGGTGTGACAGTGACCGCGCAAACAGCGAATGTCTCTCTGAAAACATAGGAGGCAACCAGGGTGTCTGGTAAGTCATTATTTCCAGTGCTATAGCAGACTATTATTTGTTCTTTTTTCCCTGCTTCCTCGTTATTGACTGTGTCCTGGAAAGAAAGAGAAGTTTAAGAACTCAAGGTTTTTACCTGAAAACCTAAGTACTACACTGAGGGACTCTTTGTATTAGTGCAGCATTATAATTACACAGATGCTCCTACCTTGAGAACAAGTGGTTTCTGAATGTCAAGAACAATTTAGACAAAATATACAAACTAGATATTCTGAGCACATTTGTGAGTAAATATTTTTATTCCACTATAGAGAAAACCTTTGTTTGTCAGCAATACAGTGAATTTGAAAGAACAGCCTTGGGATTGATACATGGTTTAGATTGCCAGCATTCTCATTTACCAGTCCGGTAATTCTGGATATGCCAGTTTATTTACATTGCCACTTCTGCAATGGTAGCCATTGTTGAAAATTCTATATAAGTTACAGGTAGAAATGATTTATCACAATCTATATTAGAAAAGTAAAATAATAATGCAAATGCCCTTAGATGTTTCTTTTTTTTTCCTTTTCTCTTACCCTTTTTGTCTAAGGCACATATATTTAATCCCGACTGAAGTTTTGTGTTGTTTACTGACATGAATCTATACTCATTTTGTAAGTTTTTATGTAAAATTTTTATGCTTTAAAATTGTTGAGGTATCGTTTAATTTTGAAAATTCCTTCTCTTAGCCTTCACTCTTCTGCTATCATACGTTTGGTTTTAAAATATTTTGGGGAGTCCACAAAATTATTAAACAATATGACACCTAGCCAGTTTTGACGTTTTATCTTTTCCTTTTCCTATATCTTTCGGCTCTTTGACATTGTTCAGAATTCATACATCAGGAAGAGGGGGTAAAATGAGCTATTGTATATTAACAATACGATATACAATGGGAATAGGAACCAGTGTATTACAATTTAGGCAGATGTTAAAATTTTTTTCAATAATGAGATTTCATTCAAATTTTCTGAATTAAAATTATATATAATTTCTATAGTGATATAGTACATAATTCATAATATAAATAGCAATATAGCATATAACCATACCTGAATTAACTCTTCTATATACTTCTTTAATCATTGTTTTGAGATTTTTAATATATATAAAATTTTCCATAATTCCCACAAATATGTGAAATGTATGTATTTATCTTTTTATTTTTATATGCACATCAACTAAGCAAATAAAAAGCATCTTGATGTCTTTATTTATAAAAGGCATTTATTTCACCAAAAATAACATGAAGTACTCATAATAATTAAAAATAAAACATTAATTCAAATTATTCATATTATTATAAATGATGGGATTTCATTCTTTTTATGAATAATCTTTTATTGTATATGAAGTGTGATGTAGCTGAATAATATTCTATTGTATATATGAAGTATAATAAAGAAAATTATACATTTTCTGTTTTCTTTATTCATTCACTGATGAATGAATCACCACATAGGTTGATTCTATTGTTCCTACAATAATCATGTGAGTGAAAATGGATCTTTGATGTACTGATTTTCTTTTTTCTTTTTTTTGTATATATATCCATCAACAAGATTGCAAGATCATATGCAAGTTCTACAGTTTTATTTTTTGGAGAAACCTCCACACTATTCTTTATAGTGGCTATGCTAATTTACATTCCCATCAGCAGTGTAGGAGGGCTCTCTTTTCTTCACATTCTCACCAGCATCTGCAATTGCCTATCTTTCTTTTCGTTTTATTTTATTTTATTTTATTTAGTCTGTCTACTAGGCTTGAGTGCAATAGTGTCACTGGAACCTCTGTTTCCTAGACTAAAAAAAGATCCTCTTGCTTCAGCCACCTGAGAAGCTGGGACTGTAAGCACATCCCACCATACTTGGCTAATTTTTTCTATTTTGTGTAGGGGCTAGATCTTGCTCTCACTCAGGCTGATCTTGAACTCCTGAGTTCAAGCAATCTTCCCGTCTCACCTTCCCAGAGTGTATGATTTCAGGTGTGAGCCATAGCATTTAGCCATTGTCTGTCTTTTCGATAAAAGCTATTTTAACTAGGTGAATTGATATTTCATTGTAGTTTTGAGTTGCATGATTCATGATGTAAAGCAATTTTTTATTACCTCTTGGTCGTTTGTATGTCTTCTTTTGAGAGATGTCAATTCAGATCTTTTGCCTATTCTTTAACCAGATTATTTGTGGGTTTTTCAATATTGAGTTGTTTGAACTCTTCACATATTATGGTGATTAATCCCTTGTCAAATAGGTAGAGTACTTTGTGAATACTTTCCTTTCCTGTGATTTGTCTGTTCAGTTTGTAAAGTATTTCCTTTGTTGTGCAGAGTGATTAATGTGATTCTATTTTTCCATTTGTGCTTTGGTTGCCTGTGCTTCTGAGGTCTTGCTTAAGAAATCTGTGTGCCACTAATACCCTAGAGATTTTCTTCAATTTTTTTTCTAGTAGTTTCATTGTGTCAGGTCTTGAATTTAACTCTAATTCATTTTGATTTGATTTTTTATATATGGTGAGAGAAGGGAGAGGTCTAGTTCAATTCTTCTGCATGTAGATACCCAGTTTTCCTAATACCACTTATTGATGAGACTATCTTTTTCTCCATGTATGTTCTTTGTGGCTTTGACAAAATGAGTAGACTATAAATGACTCTTTCCTTGTCATTATGTTAAAACCAGGTTCTGGGATCACTCACTTGAATTTTTAGTTCTTATCCATGTGTTTTCTTGTATGGATTCAATATGGTGTTCCTGCAAGGAAAAATCACTGGGGTTCTATTTAGCTGTATTGCTCCACTTATTCCTCAAATTATTTGCTCCTAACTTCTTGTTAGAATATATTCCAGTATATACATTTTCTGGGAAAAGTTTTAAAACCATTTCAAATGTATAGATTCTGATAATGCCACAGAGGATTCTAAGTCCTTAAAACTACTGTTCACGATTTCAGTTATCCCATGGAGATAATGATAAATTAATAAGACAAAATCGTGACATCTGCCACGTTGTGGCAAATATTAATTCTCTCAGAAATAAAAAAAATTATAAGGCCAACATGAGTGGATAGCTTGAGATCATGAATTTGAGAGCAACCTGAGCAAAAGTGAGACCTCATCTCTACTAAAAATAGAAAAACTGAGGCAAGAGTATCCACTTGAGTCCAAGAGTTGGAAGTTGCTGTGAGCTATGACTCAACAGCACTCCACCCAGGGTGATAGCTTAAGGCTCTTTCTCAAAAAAAAAAAAGTATATATACATATATATATATACTTTTATATATACTCTCAAAAGTATATATATATAAAATTATATGTAATATGTAATTGTAATTACATATGTAATTATATATATATAATTCTATGTTGGCTTATGTAAAACTCTGAAGATGTAGCTATTTATTAAATTGACTTAAAGTAGCATTATATAGGAAATATATAGTAATGTTTTTAGTGTATGGTAAAAATGCAAAGTATGTGAAAAGAATGGCTTAGATTTGAAGTTCCTACACAAAATGTAAGCTTGACCTCTAAGAGTAGATAAGTTTATTTTGAGCTTTTAAATTTGTAATTTCTCCCCTGTAGAACTCCTTCCTTCTCTGCATACTCTTGTCCCTTTGTCTTCCTAATAGCAGGTGGTAAGTTCCAAAGGTAAAAAATGAAGAAACTGAAGGTTATAATCATTCACTAAAGCTAAAACAAGAAATATATATTGAAAGGGAGAAACTGTTGGTTAAAGGAAATACAGCTTACCTATTGAAATAAGACTGAAAACATTTGTGCTAGTTAAAAAAAAAAGAAAGAAAAGAAAGGAAAATAGAAAAGAAAATACTGTGGCCAGTCCAGTATTCAGAGTTTTGTTTAAACTACTTTTGCCTAGAGAAAATGAAACATATTTTAGGCATTTAATTATATCAAACATAAACAAAAGTAAAACCCTTCTTCAATACAAAAAGAGGAAAAACAAAACCTGCTATAATTCAATTGAATTATAGTAGAGGGGTAGGAGTCTAGTCTTTCATTGGCTCTCCCTTACTAATCACCATGAAGCATTGAATTATAGTTGAATTATAGTAGAGGGGTAGGAGTCTAGTCTTTCATTGGCTCTCCCTTACTAATCACCATGAAGCATTGAACTTGACTTCTTTTATAATACGGCTTTCAGTTCCTTTCTGAAGTACATAATCAATAAATAGTACTGAATGCATGAATAAACATATGAATGATTTAAATAGCTTCATGTCCTATTAAGGTTCCGAAATACACAATTTGAAAAACATTAGTCATATCTGTCTAGTATTTAACTAAAATTTTCATACAGTGAAAATAAAATTTGATGAGTTTTACAAAATAATATTTCCAAGTCACAAATAGCCATATGTATTTTCAGAAACCCAGAATGGTTCCTCATGTTCCATTCCAGTTGATTTGCTATTTAGAAAAAGGCAACTGTTTTCTGATGTCTAAAATCATTGATTAGTTTTGTCAATTCCTAAAAGTCATATAAAAGCAATCCCAGTGATTTTGTTTAACTTGAGAGTAAAGTATCTCCCTGATATTGGGTATAATCCTTCAATGATGAACAAAGCATAGAATTGCTTTTATGAAACTTATTTCCAACAAGAGAGATACAGTACATATCAAAGCAGTTCAGTACAAAATTACATGTTGTAATAGGTACTTAGAGAATTTGAGGAACTGAGAAAAAGGTAGTTTAGATGTACATGTGATTGAGCTAAACAGTGGTTAAAAGATAAGGTCAAGAAAAGATATATAAGACAAGAGCATATAGGTTACATTAAGAATTTTTATTTTTTCAATCCTAAGTACAATTGGAAGCTCCTGAAAATGTTATGTTTAGATTTTCATTTTTGATGAAACAGATAGAAAATTATTTAAGTAGAAAATTCTATTCCTAAACCCACATGCATCTAGTTTATGAGTATTCTTTCTGTATAAGGAAAATTTATAAATTTTCTGTCTTCCTTTTTCCTATCTTAATAATTTATTTGACACAGGGTCTATATTTGTATTTCTCCCTCCCTATTACCAGTTACATGATTACTTCATTTTCCTCATTGTTTTTTTTATTTTCAGCTTATTCATATGTTTTTTTCTCTTATTTCCTCCTCTTTAATTTCTTTTTCCTGATATGCTACTTTCAAATTCCACCAATGAGCATAACTTCAGTATTATTTTCAAAAACTGGCCTCTGAAACATTACAAAACACATACAACTTATAGAAAAAGCTGAGTATACTACTTACTGTGGTAAGGGATGTTAAACTAAAGAAGTAGGAGGCCAGTTGCCTTAGGCTATCTCTGTAGTATAAGTTCCTATGTAGACTGCAAATTCACATACCATGTTTCCCTAAAAATAAGACCTACCCCCAAAATAAGCCCTAACAGGATTTCTATGCATTTGTTAAATATAAGCCCTACCCCGATAATAAGACCTAGTGATGGGCATGGCTATGCAGCATATTTGCATTAGCCATGCCATGCATTTCAGTGCAGAGCAGTAAGGAAGACTGGAATACTTTTTATCTGCCACAGCTCCTTTCTCTGAGGAGTTTGCACTTGTGCGGTGCATGTGTGGTAATCACCGTTGCAGGCATCCTATTGCACACATGCAAATGGCTAGGGGAAAGGAGTTCACTCATCACCGGCCAACAAGGTCAGCTACCTCTGTCAGGTTCCAGAAGAAGATAACTTAACTATATTTGAATAAATGTAGATTGTTGTATTATACTTAATAAAAATAAGACATCCCTGAAAATAAGCCCTAGTGTGTCTTCTTGAGAAAAAGTAAATATAAGACAGTATCTTATTTGGGGGGAAACACAGCAGTACCTCAACAGACCAAAACCTAATTTAGAAGCAAATTTTTTAAAAAGATGTAATCATAAGTATTTGCAGTATACAGATATTCTATAACTGATTAGGTTTCAGTCTAACATAAGTAGCTGAATTTTAGCCAACCATAGAACTGATCAGACAATGTTAAAATAAGGCAAACACTTTGCTATGTATTTTTGTACTTTATTTCCATGGTTAGATTATAAAGCCTCGATCTCCACATTGCACAGTAGAATTTCCTGAATCTCTTCTGATTCTGAGAGATGCCCATTTCATGAATCATTCTTAGGTCAAATAAACTCTGTTAAATATATTCTGCCTAAAGTCTCATTTATTGAAATAGGATCAAGATAGTAGACCAGAAGGATTATTCAGCCAAGCTCTCCTAGAATGAATGGGGAAAAAGAGAGAACCCAGCATTACCCAGTGTGGAGACCTTACCCAGAGTAATAGCTCAGGGAATACATCAAGAAGGTGGTAAGCTAGATACAGTATTTGTACTCGAGTGGTGGAAATCTGATGAATTAAGCAAATGATTGAGACCAGCTGAGGTCAGCTATGCCCCCACAGAGGTCCAGGTCAGATGAAGCCCTTCTGGAGTTTTCAGTGGTTTGGGGATGCTCCACATTGAGGACAAATTGGAAGAGTGGGTGAACTTGAACAATAAACAGCAACCAGATTCAAATGCTGATTGGAATGGATTTGCCATAGGCTTAGTGACTGGTGAGGCAGCCATACTGAGAAGGTCTCAGTGGCCAGGGGGCTGCCATTGTGGGAAGGTTGTGAGGTCTTAGCAGGGGCCTAAAGCACAATCATCTTAATTATGCCTGCAGGATCAGAACTCCACTCTTGGAAAATGCTGTGGGACTCCTGTACCCCACAGGAACTGGCATTAGGGGCACTGTGAGACCTGCCCCTGAAGGATTCTCATGAGATTTAAGATCCCAACCCTGCAGGGTCTGAATGCTAAGGAAACAATCAGGTGATCACTGAAAGCAACTAAGTTTGGAATAAAGACCATGGAGATTGCTGGCAGTGCTCTCTCCTAAAAAAACCACAGCACCATTTGGTGTTCCAGAGACATATTGCAACATACTGTCATCAACAGCAAGGACTTCTGTTTGAAACAAAGGAGGCAGTGAGAAAGAAAAAGGAAGACAAGGAGGTACACAAGAAGAAAGAGCACACGAAGAGGAACTGACAGAAAAATTCAGGCAATGTGAGGAACCAAAACAGAGGAACTCCCCAAGGGACCATGAGGCAGCTACTGAAGAAGACTTCAGCTATAAAGAATTTATGGACTTGACAGAAAGAGAATTTAAAATATGGATGATAAAGACAATAAAAGGAATGCATGAGAAAATGGAAAGATGGAACCAATAATTGGACAAGAGATATATAGAATATAGAAAGGATATGGTGGAGCTTAAGGAAATGAAGGAGACAGTCAGAGAATGTAAAAAGGCAGTAGAAAGTACCAAAAATAAGTTAGACCATGGAGAAGAAAGAACATCAGAACTAGAGGGTAAACTTCCGAGTTAACGGAGGTAGTTAAAGAGGCAGAAAAGAAGAGAGAGAGCAGAACAGGTGCTTAGGGAACTGCAAGACTCCATGAAGTGTTCAAACAAGTGAGTAATAAAATTTCTTGAAAGGGCAGAAGATTGTCCCAAAGGAATGGAAGCCCTACTGGAGATTATAATAAATGAAAACTTCCCAAGTTTTACTAATTACCCTGACACACTCCTTTCAGATGATATCAAACCCAAGGTCATCTGAACTCAAACAGAGCCTCTCCAAGACACATTGTAATGAACCTGTCCAAAGTCAAGATGAAAAAAAAAAATTCACAAGCAGCCAGGAGTAAGTGCCAACTGACCTACAGAGGCAGAGCCACACAAAGACTTGGAAATTAAACAGCCTTATGATAAATAACAGCTTGGTTAAGGAAGAGGTGAAAGAGGAAATCCTTAAATTCCTCAAAATAACAACAATGTTACCAAACATAACAACAAAATTACCAAAACCTGTGGGATACAGTAAAAGCAGTCTTAAGAGGAAAATTTATTGCATTAGATGCCTACATTCAAAAAACAGAAAGAGTGCATCAACAAACTCATGCACCATCTTATGGAATTGGGAAAAGAAGAAAAATCAAATTCCAAACCCAGCAGAAGAAAAGAAATAACCGAAATTAAATCACATGGAAATTGAAAACAAAAAATCATCCAGAAAATTAACAAAAGAAAAGTTGGGTTTTTGAAAAATAAATAAAATCAAAAGAATTTTAATGAGATTGGCTGGAAACAGAAAAGTAAACTATCTAATAACCTCAATCAGAAACAATGAAAGAGAAATAACAACAGTTGCCACAGAAGTATAAGAGATCATCTCTGAGCACTAAAAGAAACTCAACACCCAGAAATTTGACAATGTAGAGGAAATATATCAATACCTGTAATCACACCCTCTCCCTAGACTTAATCAAGAGGAAACATCTCTTGAACAGACCAATTTTAAGAACTGAGATCAAAGAAACAATAAAAAACCTCCCAACAACAACAACCACAAAAAGCCCTGGTCCAGATGGCTTCACACCAGAAATATGTTAAACTTTCAAAGAACTCATACCCATACTGCAGAAGTTATTCCAAAAAATTGAGAAGAAAGGAATCTTCCCCAACGTGTTCTATGAAGCAAACATCACCCTGATACCAAAAACCAAGAAGATACCTAACTAAAAAGAAGAATTTCAGACCCATCTCACTAATAAATACAGATGCAAAAATTCTCTTCAAAGTCCTAGCCAATAGATTATAGCTACACATTAAAAAAAATCATTCATCATGATCAAGTAGGTTTCATCTCAGGGATGCAAGGCTGGTTTAAAATACACAAGTCCATAAACATTATTCACCATATCAACAGAAGCAAAAACAAAGACCATATGATTCTCTCAATAGATGCAGAGAAAGCATTCAATAAAATTCAGCATCCTTTTCTAATTAGAACCCTTAAGAATATAGGCATAGGTGGCACATTTCTGAATCTGATAGAAGCCATCTACAACAAACTCACAGCTAATAGTATACTGAATGAAGTAAACCTGGAACTAAACATTTTTCCACTTAGAACTAGAACCAGACAAGGTTGTCTTTTATCATCCCTACTATTCAACATAGTGCTGGAAGTTCTAGCTAATACAATCAGGCAAGAGAAGAAAATAAAGGCCATCCAATGGGGGCAGAGGATGTCAAACTCTCACTCTTTGCCAATAAATACTATGATCTTATACTTAGAGAACCCCAAAGACTCAACCAAAAGACTCCTGGAAATGATCAAAAATTGTCTCAGGATATAAAATCAATGTTCACAGATCAGTAACCTTTGTATATACTAATAACAGCCAACATGATAAGCTAATCAAGGACATATCACAGTAGCTTTGAAGAACATACCAAGCTCATGGCTGGGAATAAACAACATTGTGAAAATGCCTGTACTACACAGAGCAATCTACAGATTCAATGCAATCTCCATTAGAATACAAACATTCATACTTTCAAGATTTGGAGAAAATAATTCTTCATTTTTTGTGGAACCAAAAGACACCCTGTATAGCCAAGAAAATTCTTAGTAATAAAAACAAAGCCAGGGCTATCACTCTACAAAACTTTCTGCTATACCACAAG
Source organism: Otolemur garnettii (assembly GCF_000181295.1). Lineage (NCBI taxonomy): Eukaryota > Metazoa > Chordata > Mammalia > Primates > Galagidae > Otolemur > Otolemur garnettii. Next base: position 19,456,431 of record NW_003852412.1, read on the forward strand.
ACCATAGTAATTAAAATAGCATGGTATTAGTAAAAAAAAAAAAATAGAGGCAGTGACATTTGGAACTGAATAGAATATCATGAGATGAAACTAACTTCTTAGAGATGCTTCATCTTTGATAAACCAAACAAGAACATATACTGGGGAAAATAATCCCCATTCAACAAATAGTGCTGGGAGAACTGGTAAACCACATGTAAAGGACTGAAACTGGACATGCATCTCTCACCACTTACCAAAATAGATTCAAGATGGATAAGAGATCTAAATCTGAGGTATGAATCAGTAAAAATCCTTGAAGAAAGTGTGGGAAAAACACTTGAAGATATTGGCCTGGGGAAAGATTTTATGAAGAAGACTTCTCTGGCAATTGCAACAACAAAAATAAACAAGTGGAATATAATTAAACTGAAAAGCTTTTTTACACCTAATGAGACAACAACCAAAGCAAACATACAACATTCAGAATGGAAAAATATATTTGCATATTCAGAATTGGACAAAAACTTGATAACTAAGATCTATAAAGAACTCAAATTAATCAACAACAACAGAAAAGACCCAACAATTCCATATATCTCTGAGCAAATGACATGAATAGAACCTTCTCTAAAGAAGGTAGATGAATGGCTAACAAATATATGCAAAAATGCTCATCATTCCTGATCATCAGAAAAAGCAAATCAAAACCACCCTGAGATATCATCTAACCCCAGTGAGAATGGCCCACATCACAAAGTCTCAAAGTTCCAGATGCTGGTGTGAATGTGGACAGAAAGAAACACTTTTACACTGCTGGTGAGACTGCAAACTAATGCAACCTTTTTGGAAGGAAGTATGGAGAGTCTTCAAAGAATTCAAATTAAATCTCCCATTTGATCCTGCAATCCTATTACTAGGTATCTACCCAGAAGAAAAAAAAATTCTTTTATCATAAGGGCATTTGCACCAGACTGCTCTATTGCAGCTCAATTTACAATCACCAAAATGTAGGAATAGCCTAAATGTCCACCAACCCAGGAATGGATTAACAAGCTGTGTTATGTGTGTGCCATGGAATACTATTTAGTCATCAAAAAGATGGAGACTTTACATTTTTTTTGTATTAACTTGGATAGAGATGGAACACATGCTTCTTAGTAAAGCATCACAAGAATGGAGAAGCAAGAATCCAATGTACTCAATTCTACTGTATAGGCAGCAGATGAGCTAGTACAAGGGAGGGTAGGGGAATGAACAAGTGGGGAGAGGGGAGGAAGATGGGGATGGGAGGGTCACAGTGCATGGCACACCTCTTGGGGACAGGACACAATTATAAGAGGGACTTTATCTAACAAATGCAATCAGTGTAACCTAATTTTTTGTACCCTTAATGAATCCCAAAGATTAAAAAAATGGTAAAAAATTAAGTCTTATTTGTTTATTTATTTATTTTTATTTTTAACAGGAGGAAATGTCACAAAAAGATTTCAGTGGCTGCAAAAGAAGGAAAGGTCTAAATTCTTTTAGAATTAGACATTTGGTTTAAGCAAGGTATTTTAAAAGAGTGAGGGAGCTTTGTTAGGATTGGTTAGGGCCAGGGTACAACAGTCCAGGATTGGCACTAACAGCAAAGTAAGGATTGCAAGGTGAAAGATTCAAGGAATCTTAGCGCCGAATTAACTGCTTACTGACATTTTTCACAGAAGGATTCATAAGGCTTTTGGAAAATTCTCATACTAGCACTCAAACCATTTAACTGGACAGAAGAATTTGGAAAAAGTAAAGTCATGATAATGGAAAGAGAAAAATTAAACACATGCTGATGGAGAGAGAGGGACAGGACCAAGGCCTGTAACATGGATAACTTGTGGTTTTGTTTTCTCAGTGTCTAGGCTGAATGTAAGAGTGGAACTTTCAGGTCTCATTATCTCTGCAGTTTAAAAAAAAATTACTATTTTCTCCATTCTCTCCCTCTGCTTTGTGTTCTCCTCCCTACAGATACAGAATTCCATGAAAAATACCTCAACCCTTCAGAGTTCAGCCTCCAGAAGTGACTAATCCATGTGTGGTTTCTGATCTCTGTAGAGTCCAGCTTATTCTTTTATTCAATTCTTATTAGAAGAGTATATGATATCTTAATCAGAACCTGGGAAATATTTTTTCATTCTTCAAACGATCTAAAATAGTTAATATTGAATACAAGCATTATATATTATATTATTTTAAAAGCTATTTTTGAAATATTTGTTTACCATTATTATGTATTCAAAGTATCTAAAAGGGAGGAATTTGTGGGAGCTTGGTTATAGTGGTTGATTTTAAGTGTCAACTTGACTAGATTAAGTATCTAGAGAACTGGTAAAACATTATTTCTGGGTATGTCTGTGTAGGTATTTCCAGGGGATATCTATTAATCGTCTACCTATCTATGCATTCATCCATCCTATTCGTTCTGTCTCTCTTGAAAAACCTGATCAAATACACTAGTTTAATAGTAAAATTTCTAAGCATTGTTACACATGAAATAGAATACAGGGGCTGTCCAGACAATGTCCATCCATCTATGTCTTGGTTTTTCATATTACATGGCTTGATACTTTCTTGAAAACTCTTGGATATTTGGAGACTCTGAGATCTCTTTCACATCCCAATTATCCATATTTATTATCATTTACCTTTTTTATGACTAAAATAGACTTGATGGCTCTAACAAAAATATTGGCTTTTTTATCACATCAATTTTTAGAATTAATTTTAAAATTAGCTTAACATTTTTTCAGACTCTTCAGATGGTAAAACATATGGCACTGCTGTTGTTTATAAGAAGTAAAAGATAATGTGCTATTATATGGTTATTATGTAAATAGAGTTGTTTGAGTCCCAGTGGGAGATTATCTAGGTCAGTGTGGTATTTGATCAGTAGTTTTAAATATAAGAACACCTATGAGGAACAAATCAGGAGAAATTATCTCGAAAATTGATGATATCTCTTTTTTATCCTTGAAACCAGAAAGTTGAATATTGCACTGTTCAAGAAAGTATTATTTCTAGGTTTAAATCTTTATATCTATGATAATAAAAGTTGCTTACATTAAGGGAATATGAATAGTTTCTGAAATTAATGATTCTGTTAGACATATCCAATGCCCCATATAGGTATGAGTTGAGAGAACGTAGTTTTTACTACTTTTATAACCACCTATATTTTTGTGCCCTATTTTGTGTGTAACGTAAGCTAACATTATAATTCTCACACAGTATGCATTATGAGTGTTTTGATTCCTTCACCGTAGTAGCAATTCACCTAATGGCCTATGAAAATTGCTTTTATCACATTCCTTAGTTTTAAATAATTATACAGGCTCGGCGCCTATAGCTCAACTGGCTAAGGCGCCAGCCACGTACACCTAAGGTGGCGGGTTCAAATCCCCAGCCCAGACCCGCCAAACAACAATGACGGCTGCAATCAAAAAATAGCCGGGCGTTGTGGCGGACGCCTGTGGTCCCAGCTACTTGGGAGGCGGAGGCAGGAGACTCGCTTGAGCCCAGGAGTTGGAGGTTGCTGTGAGCTGTGAAGCCACAGCACTCTACCCAGGGGGACAGCTTGAGGCTCTGTCTCAAAAAAAAAAAAAAAAAAAAAACTAAATAATTATACAAACAGGAAAAGGTGAGCTCAGTATTTTCTATTTCGGAGCCTAAAATTACAGGCAATTGTTAGATTTTGGTAGAACAACAAACGATAATAGTTGAATATGCAATTCAAATGATAATTGCAGTTTTCAAATAATTTTTTTTTTGATGAAGGGGTGTGGGAGAGAAGGAAATGAGGAGAAGAGAATGTCTCAAAAAATCCTTAATTTATAATTTAAGCTGTGTTAAATTATAAAATGCCTGAAACATTGAAGATCCACAAATTGTGAATACAGTAGTCCCTACTTCCCAGCAGGGCACAGGTTCAAAGAATCCCAGAAAATGCCTAAAACCACAGATAGTACCAAATTCTAAATTCTATAAATATTATGCTTTTTTCCTTTACATACATACATACTATGATAAAGTTTACTTTTGAAAATATACACAGTAAAACATTCGTGACAATAACTGATAATAAAATGGAACAATTATGGTAATATATCGTAATAAAAGTTACATGAATGTGTTCTCTCTGTCTCTATCAAAACATTGTTATATTTTGGGCCTGTAGCTGCCCACAGGTAACTGAAACTGTAGGAAATAAAATCATAGATGAAGTGGAACTACTGAATATCTGATTTGCTAAATGGAGGGTCAGGGACCTACTGAAGGGAAGAGTGGAAGAATTCAAGCTGAAGGATAGAAATTTGATATTGGTGGTAATGACAGCGGAAAGAAGGTAAGGAATAAGCAATGGACTAATATCTGAATGGACGGAAGGTATCAGCAAGCAGAATATTACTCTCCTGATTTAGATGTATGATGAAACTTATGCACAGAAAAAAAAAAAAAAACCTTCTAGATACTTTAAATGGGCTGCAATGGGGCAGTGAGAGTCAATGATATAAGTTGAAAATTAGTCCATGGGCTTAGGACTTGTCTTTAGTTCACTTCAACCTTTCCCTATTCAATTAACCAAATTCTTAATTAGTAAATACCATGTGCCTTGTTTTATTCAAGGTATTAGAGATTATCCTGCAATTCAACTCGGGTACATTCCTGCTGCTATAACATATCTGAGGCCAGGCAAAGTGTACAAAGGGTAAAGAACAAAATTTATTTCTCACAGTTTTGAACTTGGGGAGTCCAAGATAAAGGTGTGGGCAGGTTTAATGTGTGGTGAGGGCCCATTCTCTGATTCCAAGATGGCTCTTTTCACCACATCCTTCAGAGGACACCAATGCTGTGTTGGTGAAGAGATAGAAAAAGTGAAAGGAGCTGGTCACTGCAGGCAGCTTCCTTTATAAGGCCCTGATCCCATTCATGAAGGAGGAGCTCTTAGGCCCTGGTAACTTCTTCAAGGCTCTACCTGTTAATATGATCATAGTGACTATTTGGAGGGAGCACATTTAAACCCTAATGGATACAAACAACCCAGAGTTCCACATATTCCATAAATCAAGGGCTTAGTCCTTCACAAGAATGTTCTTATTTTAGTTGCCAGCCATCAATGGAGTCCTTAAGTCACTTGCACTTCTCAACAAATATCCACAAATTGGAAAATAATTGAGAATGACTAAATAAAGAAAAAAATGGGTTGTTGCATTGTACCAAAACAAACAATGTCAGATAAGGATTCACGAAACAGAGGAGACATATTGCAATAAAATTTAATGATTAAATACTAACTATGTAGATGATGTTGAATGCATTCAAATGTTTTTATTCAGGATAGGAGGAAGGAAAGAAAGAAGAGAATGAGGAAGAAGAACCTGCTCAAAATGCCTCACAATGTGGAGTGAGAAACCAGTGGGGGATCTTTGCAGGAAATATAGGTTTTTGGTTTTATATAATAATGTAATGTCTGATTAAATGAAATCAAAAATAAAATCAAGTGAGACAGAGAGATGATATGATGAAATGATCAAAATTCTAAATGACAAAGAAATAGATGGATTAGAGACCCATAGACCAAATAAGATAGACATTAAACGAATAAATCAAAAGACATTGGAAATTCAGGGAGAGTTTAACAAATACAGTGGAAAAACTAAATAAGAACACAGAATAATTGAGTGAAAAATAAATACATTTGATTTAATAAATTAATACAAGGGCTGGGCACAGTGGCTTTCACCTGTAATCCTAGCATTCTGGGAGCCTGAGGCAGGTGGATTGCTTGAGCTCAGGATTTCAGAACCAACCTGAGCAAGAGCAAGATTCCATCTCTGAAAAATAGCCAGGCCTTGTGACAGGTACCTATAGTCCTAGCTACTTGGGGAGGCTGAGGCAAGAAGATCACTTGAGCCCCAAAGTTTGAGGTTGCTGTGAGCTATGACACCACAGCACTCTACCAAGGGTGACAGAGTGAGATGCTGTCTCAAAAAAATAAAGAAATAAAATAAAAATAAAAGAAAGTAAAATAAACAATACAACTGCATATTCCTTTATGTAGAATATGTTTTTCATGTGTCTACTTATGCAAAAGCTCAAAAAAATGCAGGCTAGCCACCCAGTAGGCTGTGAAGCACAGCCTCTAGCACAGACCGATGGCAGGTACTTGAAAGGAGGAATTGTGAGACAGAAACTGGTGTTGAAGGAGTTGCTAAGGATTCATCTTCACCAGGTTATAAGAGAAGCCGTGAATATTCATGGAACGTGCACATACGTAGAAAGAAAACACTAAGCCTATGGCAAATCCACTCCAACCGGCATTTGGATCTGGTTGCTGCTTATTATTCAAGTTTACCCACTCTTCCAAGCTGCACTCAATGTGCAGCACCCCCAAGCTACTGAAAGCTCCAGAAGGGCTTCCTCTGACCTGGACCTGCTACGTTTACTTGGGGGTGGAAACTTGCTGTTCAAATGCGTTAAAATTAGGCTCTATACGTCAAAAGGTGAAACAGAAAAAACAGATTCTGTGCACAGCCTCTATACCCGGCCAGAACCAGTCCATGATTTCTGTCTCTTATGAAAGAATGCTCGTCAGTTGTTCTGCCCAAACCTTAAAAAGAGAGTCCAGTCTGGCTGCAGTGTCAGGTGGTTGGCTGAAATCAGTGGTGGAGCAAGTCTTCTGAGAAACTCTGGTTTCTGTTTAATCCTTCAGAAAGAATGTTTAATGGCAGTTAGCAAGGGAAGGGTATGGTAAGGCATGTACAGCGTCCTGTGTCGTCATGGCTAACAATTAAGTTTTTAAAATTCTTGCCCCTTGGGCAAGAAGGAGTTCATTTAGTTGGTCAGGAGGCTAAGGATTTTATTTTTATCTCTCATCAAACTTTATACTAAAACTAATGGACAGTCAATACAATATTTAGAGCAAATTAATGGCATTATATCTTTATTATTAAGGGAGAAAGAATACATGAAGTGACCCACTATTCATCTGTGATGTACCTTATTATTTTACATCCCTAAACAGATTCCCAACCCCTCTTTTATTTTCCCACATTGACTCCAGCACCTGAAATTATAATATGCTGGCTCTTTTCATTTTCTTTGCTTCTAATGTGTCCAAGTGCACAAGTTTTCACCAATCACACTTAAGCAGACATCTCTTTGATGGATGCTGAGAAGTATTTTGCTGCCCTGATAAAAATGAAAAGATGTTTCTCTTGTGAACAAAAATAAAAACTTAAGATTCCCCTCCCAATCACTGCTAGCGGCTGCCTGACCGGACCCCCCTCTTGACCAAGTGGATTCCCTAAAACTGAGTTGTCAGCCATGAGAAAGGAGATCAGACATGCCTCATCATGTCCCCCTGCCACCTTAGCGATGTCCTTTGTGATTCACTAACAGGCTTATGGCTATGCAAGACCTACCAGCAGGTCCCAATACAGGTAACAAACCACTGGATTCTGGGCATATGTCCTGTAGTTTATCTCTGATTACCAGACCTCTTAACTCAGGCAGTCTTTTTCATGGACTCTTGGTCTATTAGACAGAACGTAACTTTTTCAGCCAATTGGCAACTAAAGAATCTTTAAACCCACCCGTGACCTGTGAGCACTTGTGTTCAGATGTCCCACCTGTTGGGCCAAACCAATGTAGTTCATCCAGGTGATGATTTATGACTTTACCTGTAACTCCTGTCTCCCTGAAATGTAGTCCTACCACAATGAGTCCACTTGGTCAAGGCTTCTTGGGTGTGATTCCCAGTCATGGTTCTCAAATACGGCTCAGAATAATCCTCGTTACCTTATTTTATAGACTATGGCTTCTTTTCCACGAACATTCTGATGACCCCTTTCATAATTTATTCCAGTCCTGAATGCAGACCATTGCCAGTATCACAGATAGAGCCATCATCTGTGATCAGATGAACGTGTAGTCAGAAAACAGTGAGTAAAGACATAGCCTGCTATCTTTGGAGATGTACCCAAGATAAGTGTTATATAGGTCATCTCAATGTCACAAGCAGCAGTCAAAAATAATGCATAATAGAGATTTATGAATGGCAAAGAAGCTGAGGTGTTAGGACAAATGACAGGAGCACTGAGAATGTCAGCGTACAGTAGTTACCTCCAGCTGCTTTCAGCCAAGTTTCCAATAGGAAGTACAGACTCAAAGTTCTGAAAGCAGTTGAAACCATAGAGGGAGAAAATAATGCTTTGCTAAAAGATACGCTCTCTACATGTGCCCTGCAATCTAACTGATTTAGAGTCCCATAATTTGTGGGCCTGCTGGGTTTGAAAAGACAACATGTGTACCCCAAATTGCACTAGTCCAAGAAGCAGGGAAATAGTTGTCTCTGTAGGAGATAAGATTGATAAAATTAGGCAGCAGGCATCCAAGGGAGGATTCAGGATGGTGCCTCTTCACCTAAGGCTGTTATTTCAAACTGCCTTGGGGCAACAGCAGTTATGGGAAAGGGAAGGGGTATATTTAGAACAAAGAGACCAGTAAGTAAAAAAGAAAAGAAAAGAAAGAATAAAGAAAGAAAAAAAGTCTTTAAAGACTATATTTAAGCAAAATCCTTGGCAATGGTTTTCTGTACATGAACTGTCTGGAAAAAAACAGTCTTGAAGTATAATTGTTTTTAAAATAAATGTTTTGCAAAAGTAACATCAATCAGGGACTGCAACAGCCCATAACTCTTCACCACCTACTACAAAAGCTGAGCGTTCACCTGGAAAGGCATTCTTCCCCAAATCCCCTCACATGGCCAAGGGAGAAACAGGATAGGAAAGAGCATCCCAATGGCCCACGTAGCAGTCGTAAACAATGCATACTAGAGATTTGCGAATGGCAAAGTTAGGATTATAGTTTAAGCTGGGGGAGTTACCTATCAGGTGGAGCTACATGGACAGAAAAATCTGATTTTTTTCCTCCCTGTTATGAGTTAGTACGTGCTAGGAATCACTGACTGCCATGTATTTTTCATTTTTTTCCTTCCTTTAATGACATTTTTTCCCCATTATTCTCTTCCTCTTCAAATATTGCTTGGTTGTCAATGTGCCTGCTGTAGATATCATATTATGCCAGGCATCACTAGAATAGGATGAGCCATGTCTACACCACAGTGACAGCTCTGAATTAAACTTTCCCAGCTTCATCCCCATTCCTCCCTAGACCTTGGAAGATTCCCTTTAGGTAATGAGAAGTTGTACAAGCATTCTCTGCCCCTTTGTGATGTAGATCTTTTTAAAAAACCTCTGGCCATTTTATAGCCCGGGAATGGGAATGTCTTTCCACCTGGAGAAATGCTTTGAAATGGAATCCTTAAGGAATTTAATGCCTCTATCTTCCAGTTTCTATTCAGAGGTAAGGATCCCAACTTCTGAGAAACACTTTATTCCAAGTTGTAAAACTGCCTCCTTTCCTGAAGTTCAGAGAAAGTTTACTTTTCATTGTCTTAAAGCCACTTGGTAAACACAGATGAGCTAAGATTTGATCTCTCCCTCACCCCAGCTCTGTTTCTGTACCATATTTTCCTCTCTTTTTCTTCCTTGATTACATTTATAACAGGAGATGTTATAAACAGGAGATAGTAGTGGGAGAATTAAAGAGACAAATTTTGACATCTCTACTGAAGTTATGCTGTTAGCCTAGTATTTTCATGTCTGGTGTGTAAAAGAAAAAAGAAAATAACTTTCTTTAATAATGACTTTGGTAGTCTGTTAAATATAGCTAAAAAAAAACCTTACATTATTAACATCCACAGAAATTGGAAAAAAGAAAAGAAAATAAAACAAAATATTAGATGTTTAAAGTTAATGAAATTAAAAATCTCTAAGTCAGAAATAATTTTAAAGACTAATTTAAATTCTGAATTTTTATAGAGAGCAATAACTTCAAAACTTTTTCAAAAGTGTGTATGTGGAACAAGAAAGAGCAATGATGAAGCTTAAGAATGAAAACTGGGTATGATGCCTGTAGTCCTAGTTACTTGGGAGGGAGGCTTGGACAGGAGGATATCTTGAGCCCAGGCACTCAGGCCTGAAGTGAAACGTGATCTTACCATTGTGCTCCAGCCTGGGTGCCAATAATCCTGTGTCTAAAATAAACATATAAATAAATATAAATTCAAATTTAAGAAAGGATGAAAATTAAACCAAATGATTATAAAAAGTTACTGTTCATTTAGTTAAATAACAGAAAAATGGGTTAGATGAGATTTACAACTGAATAGGGCTGGACTTATCAAAAAAAAAAAGAAAAGAGAAAAGTATGTAAAATGTTATTTAAATTACTTAAGTTCATGGAAAACAGAAACATCCCCAATTCTCTTTGTAAAGAAAACATAATTTTAATAATAAAGTTTTATAAGAATAGTTTTCAAAACCTGAGATTCCCTTAATTGTTAAACTGTAGATTTAAACGTTCTAGATGAGTATTAACCAAAATAGAATAAAGATGTAAAAATATGTTACTTCACACTGAAGAGGATTTACACAACACAGAAGGTAATTCATTACCAGTTACAAGATATTATAATTCATTATAAAAACAATGTAAGGAGAAAATTTTGAAGATTTTATCAACAAATATTTAAACATGACTTCATCATAAAACTTCATGTAAGTTGGATTATGAGGAAATAAATAAAAGATTAGATTTCAAAATATACTGTAATTGTTATTCTAATTGATAAAATTTTAAAAGTAGTTTGATTAAATCAGAATTTATATGGGGAAATTAATTCTCCTATTAGTTTTGTATCTTGTTTTGAAAATTAATTACTATGTGTCAATTATAAATTAAAGAAATTACAAAAACATATAAACACTGGATTATAAAGTTCACAATTTTGTTAATCAGTTCAATTCACTATAAAAAGGCAGGTCACAATGCAAAAAAAATTATAAAATTTTAAAAAGTAAAAAGTCTATAAAAAGAGGCTTAGAAAATTAAATGCCTTATATGAACATTACACAAACATTGTCTAAAAGATCTTATTTTGGTGATGATGACATAAACATATTCCTAGAAAAATGAAGAAAAATATGATCTATAAAAGAATAAAAACATGAATTAACAAAAAATAGATAAAACAAAATAAATAGCATTTTATTCAAGTAAAAAGGCACTAGAGAAAATATTTTAAATCAATTAAAATAGTTAATTTAAAAAATATATAAAACATTTATGAATACTTTGAGCAAGAAAGACTTTGTAACAACCAAAGAAATATATTTACTATTTAATAAAAATATTAAAATATTTTAATTCAGAAAATTAAATCAGAATCTATTATATTCAGAATCTTTCTACTTGAAGAGAAAAATTTTAAAAAAATGTTGATTCATTCATGTTCAAAAAAAATATATTCAATTTCAGTTGGAAAGTTAAGAGAAATTCTTGAACTGGGTACAATTTGAGTGTGTTATCATTCTTAAAGGAGCATTATAAACCTTCAGGAATCCTTAAATACAAATAAAAATATAATGAATTTAAATTGAAACTTGGGTAGTAAGTGAAAAAAATGAATAAAAAAAGGTGAGAAACCTCAAGCAAAACTTCAACTACGAACATAGTAATAAAGAAAATAATTCTGAGGCGTATGATGTAACATAGGAGAGGACATGTCTACATTTCAAACAGAAAGCTGGAAAGAGACTAAAGTTGTCCCACATTGCCCTCTGAATCTTAGCAGAATCAGGTAAATGTCCCTGTGCAGGAGGGCGCTCCTCTCTACAGATCTCGATAATTCTCACAGACTGACATCCACTGAGTATGAAGTCACAGTAAAAGACCACAAATCAGGAGAGGAAATGAGGCACCATAAACAGACATTAACAAAGTACTTAAGCACTAAGTACAAGAAGCTTATCAGGTAGAGTATAAAATACCTCAATATGCAATTATTAGAGAGGTAAAATATGAATCATAAACACGAAGAAGAAAAAATAACTATTAAAACAACAATGATAAAAACAGACTGGATCCAGTCAAACAGAATGGCTCTTGCAGAATCTTTCTTCTTCAAGCAACAGGAAAAGCTAGGAAAGTGTATGGAAGAATAAATGAAGACAAGAAAGAGCCACCAACGTGGGCAGGACTAGATGCTGCAGTGGGTGGGAAAACTCATCGCTCACTCCTCTTGGATATTTGATTTATTTACTGTGGGTTTTCAAAAGCAGTATTTCAATGGCTACTATAATTTGTGTAAAAAATGCATACACATATCACTGACGTAGCAATCCTGTGTCACAATCTTTCCCAAAACAAAGGAGAGAATCTGAATATTATTATGCAGTATAATCGAAGATTTAGGTCTGCATTTCCACAAAGTCTAAAATGCACCTAATATGATTGCCTATTAAAAGAAGTCTGGCTAAATAAACCAGTGTGAATCTCCATATTGAAAAAAGATTGAAACAAGTGGGAAAAAAATAACTAAGTCAGGTTATTTGGAAGGGATAACACATATTGTTTTGAGTGAATAAAAGATTCACAAAATTGTGTTTAATATTTTGTAACTTGAGTAAAACAAATACAATTGCTATAAATGCATATGTGCCTGTATTTCCACATAGGATTAAACCAGCTTCAGGATAGATCTACAAAGATGTATAATTGATTTAAAATTTGCCACTTGTTAAGAGGAGTGGTGGCATCAGACGAGAGGAGAGAAAGATTAAATGGCCTCATCTTTAGGTAGTTTTGTAAAATTAAAATTTATACTAATAATCAGTGTATGGAAATTTAATAAACATGTTTTATGAAGCAAACTAAATATATCTGAATTGAGTCTATTTCTAAACCAGATACAAGCTAGTTGGGATCATTATCTTAAAGAATGCATAAATAATTATCAATATCCAATGCTATTTATCAATGTTTTCTAGCATTTTCCTAAATTGTGTGATTTAGAACATTTTTTGTCCTCAGAGAACTATTAAAGGTATTTTTCAAACTGACAGTTCTCAGTTTCAGGTAAACATGATAAACTGCATATACTCTATTAGCGCTAGAAGATTCACAATGCTCGTTCATTTATTTAAGGTTCTGAAAAGGCCTGCAATAAAAAAGCTATTTAACTTTGATTAACTGAACATTTTTCAGCCTGGTTCTACTATAAATTCGTTCTTTAAACTTCGGCATAGTTTTGAGCTCTCATGGACTAAAATGTAGGCAGGATTTTATTCTCTCTGACAGTCTTCCTGGTTCTGAAACTCTACATGTCTAATAAGCTTTCAGGGCCAAGGTGGTAATAGTCACAGCTTAGGTAAAGCCCCAATTATTAATCAGAATTGTGTGAGTAATTGTATTTACTAGCATTTTTTTGTTGTTCTTATGAGTACTTACTCATCAGAATAATAAGTTTTCATCTTGTTGAAATAAAGAGGTATTCATTGGTCACTGTTTTAAATGTCACACTTTTATCTATTATCCATTAACCTTTTCCCTACTAAACCAAAGGAACTGATTTATCCAAGGTTAATATCATACTGGAAGCTGGTGTTCATAACTCACTTTGGCTTAACAAGATTATGATGACTCAGGTCATTATTCATGACTTATTTTAAAATTCCCCACCTGGAAGAAATCCTGGATCTCTCTAGATCTGTGTTTGGCAGAGGTTTTCAAGGGAGTAACCGTATAAAACCAGTATTGCATTGTAGAACAGACTCTAGGTCACATGAAAGTTTCAAGTTAGCCTTGCAGAGAGCAGTTTCCACTATTTGTCTCAGTATTGCTAAGAGGTACTTCGTAAGTCCCCGACTTGTGCCAAACACAGGGAATTTTCCTGTGGCAGTTCTCAAGAAATCTTCTAAGACCAGGGGCACTACAATAAAAGGAAGAATGAACAGTATAATAAGGAATAACCTACCCAATATTTTACTGGTTTACTGGAGTAAAATATAAACAGACATTTTGGTTAGTTGAGTGGCAAACCCAAAGACAATCTTTTTTACAGTTAAAAAAATTAAAAAAGCGTGACAGTGGCAAAATTCTATAAATCTCCACAGATCCCTCTTTCCTTTAACACTCTTTAGATGATGACTGGAAAGGAATTAACATAAACCTCCCTGATGGAGCTCTTATGGAGCTGTATCTATTTCCAAATCATTATAAGACACTTTACAAAGCTTATTGATTGGAATAGCTGGTAAAAGTTGTTTCCTTGATTAAAATGAGTCAAATAGTTGAGAGCAATGACGTCATTTTAACCACTTAATAAAAGGTTACTGGATACTGTCAAATTCACATTTTAGAAAGGCATTTACTTCTTAGCAATAGCATGGATCGGAGCCACCTGTTGGGTCCATTTAAATAGAAATTTGTCTTCCTAGCAAAGTTCTCATTAAAATTAATGTGTATCAGCTACTGCATGTGCCTTGCTGGATTCAAGATCAATCTCCTAATATCTTTTATAAGATAACTGAAAATATGTGTTAGTGACACTTCAATCCTATAAGATAAAAACCTAAAATTGCTTAACCTAGATTCCGTATCATCTTCTGACTAGAATCAGTGTAATATTTTTTCTTTCCAGTGTAAAGTTCTATCTTCAATATGTGCTTACTCTGACTGTGGCTCACATTTAAATGTATTAGAAGTCTGTCCTTTCTACTAACCTTTTCAGATTGGAGTAGGCCACTGTGCACCAATGAGTTATTAAAATCCAAAAGAAACAAATTATTTGATTTTGAACATGCTGCCTACAATTATAGAAGTATTAATGTACCTATCTGAGAATCATTGTCAAGATTCTTAACTACAATTTCATACACAATTGTTGTAATTAAGGGCATTAATATGTATTTTAACATGAGAAAACTGAAGGCACGTGTTAACTAACATATACACAAATATGTATTTATGAAATATGATCCAACAATAAGATTGAATCAAACTGGTAGATGTCTGGATACACTTAGTAATTTATTTTTCAACTGTTCTATTAAAAGTCATCTTGGCAATGTTGAAAACACATGTAGTGAGAATAACATGGAGTCATTCAGGCCCGGGCCAGCATGACACACCTGGTCTGGTCAGTTTAGGTCCTAAGTGACCTTTATATCTTGTCTCCATTCTTGTTGTTTGCAAATTTAGCTCCCACCCTAAAGATGCCTATCTTGAGTAGTTTAGGTGGATTGACTTAGGTGATAAACTTTTGAACTGGAGTAAGTTGTAATAAGTCACTGAGTTATGCTGATTATTATTTGGAGTAGGGGTTGGCATGGTCTTTGATTTGAACTTTGATGTATAAAACTGAGATTTTGGAAATGATAGAACAGAAGTGGAGAGGCTACTCTCACTGTTCTCCAGAATCCCAGCATTCTGAAAAGTTTGGTGGGCCTTTCCCCATCTCTGCATGTTGGATGACAGTGAAGGCAGCTGCACCCTCTTCATCCAGTAACAGTGTCACTAATAACATCTGTCTTACAAATTAAATCATCATCTTTCAATTCTTACCTTACTTGTCTCTCAACAGAGATTGATATTGCTGGCAGTTGATCCCTTCCTCCTTTTTTGAAGCCCTCTTCTCCTTTGGTCTCTGTCACACCACTGTCCTGAGTTTGCTCTTTCCTCACTAATCTCCCTTTTTGAGCCTACTCTTTTATTTCGCCTATTCTGAATACTAAATGGTGTCATTAATACATCCTCCATCTGAGCTTCATTTATCTCTATTCTTTCCCAAGGTAGATCTCATTTAATCATATTGTACATCACAAACTACAGGATGACTCCCTGGTGCATATCTTCAATGGGATGGCTACTGGGCATTTTGAACCTAACAAATCCAAAGCATTATTTTCTTTACCCACAATTTTCCCTTTTATAATCTTCCTAAGTAAAAATACAAAGCCATCATTTATTTTCTTCAGAGAAATAGAATCAATAAGAGCCCACCATACAAGCTATGTTAATTTTTTTATACCTCTGGCTTCCAGAACTGAAAGAGGATAATTTGTGTTAGTTAATTATGGCGGCAGTAGAAAATTAATATGGGTGTCTTAAGAAAAAGCTGCTCAACATTGCAAAGAACACACTATTAAAACACATTCTCCCCCTCCGATCCAATTAATTTTTATTCATTTATATGATTGTTCATCCAGTAGACACTGAACACTTGAGAAAAACATATGAAAGAGAAGCTTTAGAAGATACAAACCAGCTATCTAAATTTTCAGAAAATATAGTTGTAGAAAAATACAGATAACAAATGAAAAAAAAAACATGTTCTAATTTATTAATTAAAGAAATCTGATAATTGGGCAGCACCTGTGGCTCAAAAGAGTAGAGTGCCGGCCCCATATGCCAGAGGTGTGGGTTCAAACTCAGCTCTGGTCAAAAAACTGCAAAAAAAAAAAAAAAAAAAAAACAACTGGTAATCCGTTAAATCTACAAAATAGAAATAATCAATAATAAAAGAGAAGGAGTTGGGAACAAAAGGAAAACAAATCCAATATAACATGAAGGCTTATGAAATTGAAAATAAGGAATTCCCAGTATAAGTACCTGTCTTGGCCCTATGAGTTGCTAAAACAAAATACTATGCACTTACTGGCTTATAAACAACAGGAGTGCATTTCTCACAGTTCTAGAGACTGAGATATCCACGATCAAGGTGCCAGCAGACTCAGTGCTGGGTGAGGACCTGCCCCCTGGTTCCTACCAGACGCTCTCCTCATGTGATGGAAGAAACAAAGCAGCTCTCTGGAGGCTCTTTTATAAAGAAACTAATCCTGTTCATGAGGGTTCTGCCCTCATCATTTAAGTGTATCTCAAAAACTCTTATTTCCTAATATGGTCACATTGGTGATTAGGGTTCACCATATAATTTGTGAAGTGGACACAACATTGATCCCAGGTGGACCAGAGCAGTATTGGTTGTTAGAATGAGTATAAATAAAAACTGAAGAATGGCATTGAGGAAAAAAACTAGAAATATTCTAGAATGAATGATATTACATCACAGTGAAATCCAATATCACATTGTCAGGATATAAAATGGGTCTAATAGTTACTTACTATGGGAATTTGGAGAAATAATTAAACTTTTATAATTCTGTTTTCTTCCATGTAGAATGGGGACACCAATAGTAACACAGGGAGTCATTCTGAAGATTTAAAAAGCTACTGAATAAAGAATAGGTAGTATAATTCTTGGAAATTAATATAAGTTTAATAAATACACCCTGTCATAATAATCTATTATTGTTAAACAGATGGAAAATATAAAAGAACTAATGGTGGAGGTAGATGGTGCTACAGTTCGGCACTTTAGATACTCTTGCAGGAATGTCACTATTCAGAGATTAAGCTTATTGAAGAAATACATTTATTGCTGTGAGAATTGCAAAAGAAACTCTAATAATTTTCATTGTAATGCATTCCTAAATTTGAATGAATAACTAATGGTCATTGAACTATTGTGGAAAATCAGAAAGTAGGTAGCATAAGGGTCAAGAAGAATTAAAAAGCCAACTCACTAAAGAGGAAAGAAAAATGATAAGTAAAGGCAAAGCCTAAATTTTTCTTTCTTTCTTTTTTTTTCTTTAAGACAGAATGTCACTCAGTCACCCTGGGGTTGAGTGCCATGGACTGCAGGCACCCACCACAACTCCTGGCTATTTTTAGACAGGGTCTTGCTCTTGCTCAGGCTGGTCTCAAACTCGTGAGCTCAAGTAATCCAACTGCCTCAGCCTCCCAGAGTGCTGGGATTACAGACCTGAGCCTCCACACCTGGCCCAAAGCCTAAATTTTCAAATAAAAATTTCTGACAATTGAAGCCACATTGCATCAATTACAATAAAAAATGTAGTAAAACATCATACTGAAAACAAAAACTCCTGTTTGTATGTTAAAATGTCATTACCTACATAAAATACTAAGAAGATTAAAAGAATACAATGGTAAGAAAGTTTGAAGCACATGTGACATGAAAAGAGCCAGAATTCCTGAGATATGTAAGAACCCTAAAAAGTAAAACAATCGTTGAAAGGAAGTTGAGAAAAGGAAAATAGATATAATAGAGACAAAAAAAATGATCAAAATACCATTTTTTAAATTTTAGAACTGAATCATCCACTGACATCAAATTGCCCACGTGACATTATATATAATTTTGCTAAAAGACGGTAATGCCACATCCTCTAAGTTTTAACAATAAACTTCTATTTCAAGGCAAAATATCCAGTAATGCTATATAAGCATTTTTATGTTGTATAAAGTAGAAGATAAGAGAAATATATGGTGCCATCTTCCTTACCTAGATAGAGAGAAAATAGTAGCATATAC
The DNA here is from genome assembly GCF_000181295.1 of Otolemur garnettii. NCBI lineage: Eukaryota > Metazoa > Chordata > Mammalia > Primates > Galagidae > Otolemur > Otolemur garnettii. Next base: position 19,474,737 of record NW_003852412.1, read on the forward strand.
TATAAAGTTTAGGTATCAAGAAAATATGTTTGAAATTGTAAAAGTGGCAAATGGAAGAACTAAAAATACTCCAAAAATTGTGGGAGGACAGTTGAAATGTAAGTGAAATAAATAAATTTCACTGTAAGTGAAATAAATTTCTAATTTTTATGACAAATAATTGATAGATTCAATTTAAAGTTGATAAATCAAGGAAAAGGTTGTAAGATGAGTATTTAAAGTTGTCAAACCAGATATATTTCTAGGCTTCACATTGAGGTTTTGAAGGTTAATGTGCCTCTCTTTAGGAATCCTTTAATTTCTGCTCTGATTTCTTTTATCATTTATTCAACCACACAATATTATTTTTTTCTCAAAGTATTTGTGCAAAATCTTTTGAGCGATGTAGTCTCTAACGAGACAGCTTGTTTTTGCCAAGTTACAATGGCATGAAGACCCATTAACACATAAACATAAAATGGACATTTATGGGTCCATAAAATTATTTCCTAAATTGCAGAGGAGTCGTTTTATGAGTCATAATTAGCTTTCACTCAATCAAAAACTACTGAAGGTCTACTATATGCCTGACATCCTCCTAAGCAATGGAAGAGGAAAAAAAAAAAAAAAACTGTGATTTCTGTGATTGTGATAGTTGTATTTGAACAGATGACAGAAAATAAAGCATGCACAGTAAAAAGTACAAATCTGTGCTCTAAAGATAAAGGAGTTCTGTAGTATTAGGTAGATGCTTGTCCTAAACTGGGTGTTAGTAAGGTAACGGTGGAACCAGATCTAAATGGTAAGACAGGATGAGTCATTCACAGAACTGCAAGAAGAAGATGAAATATAGAAGGGACAGTAGATGCAAAAGCTGTGAGACAATAAAGAGCTTTGGTGGCTGATAAGAGGAACAAAAAGCAAAGTTTATTGGAGTTTAGGAAATGAAAGTTTAGTGTCATGAGCTTAGGTCATATCATGTGGGCGGCCTAGATAACAGCTGAACATGGAAAGCAGCAATGAATTGTTAACTGGTGAACAAAGCTTGTTTGGATTTTCAAAAGACCACTTTGTCTTCACTGTGAAGAGCACATTGTAAAGAATAATACAAGAGCTAGGAACTAGAGGAGGGGATGTGAGATGAGAGATGATGGTGCTTTGGTGGAAAGTGGTCAGTGATAAAATCGAAGGTTGGCAAGAGTGTTGCTAGGGTTTCTTTCTTCAGTAGATCCTTGCTCTCAGGGATTCCAGGAATGAACCCACGGGCCACAGATGAGTGGTAAGATAGGATTTTATTAGACAGAAATGAATAAAGAAGGACTAAAAAGCACCAGAGCTTCTGGAAGAAGGAAAGGCCCAAGTGGGAAGTCTCTACTGTGCTCTTTGTCAAGGGGTATTAGGTCTTGAGACTCACATTTGGCCAGAACTTGGCAGATGGAAACGCGCTTTCAACATTAATGAGTGTTATCAACAAAGGAATGAATGCAGTCCCTCAAGCTCAGGGCAAAAGGTAGGGGGGGTTCCCTTTATGAAATTGCCCTGGCCTAGGAAAATTGGGGTCCCATGTCCAGCCTTGAATAGAGAAACATTGTATCAAGAAGATATATATTTTACGGTTCCTAATGAGTTATTATCATTCTCAGAGTCTTATGCCAATAAAATTATAACATTGTCATGTAGAATACATGTACAGGGCAGAAACTTCTTAAACACTTGATTCAAGGGCCTCATCCTGACTCAATGTATTTGCGTGTGTTTATGTGTTACATATAATGGCTTATATATTAAAATGTAAAATTTACTAATTTAGTTTAATTTAAAAGGTGTTTAGCCAACACCTTCTGGCTATGAGGACTTTTCAGCCTCAAATGTGTGTTTGCTTTATTCTCTGTTTAATACATTAAATTATTTTCCCCCACGTGAAAACAACTTTTTGGAATAAAAAAATGAAAATAGTACCAATAAAAACAAAGTGAGTATTGCAGACAGATTTCAGGAAATTTTCCTGAATTGTCCAGGTTAAATACCATAACAAAATCCTGTAGATTTATTGATATGCATTATCCATTGATAAATCAAATAGCAAAACTAAAATTGTTTTTTCTGGGCATCAATTTATAAAGAGATTATTTTCTAATTTGTGAGTGAAATGTTCATTAATGTAGAATATATTTTTTCCTATAATACAATTCAGGTCAGCACACCAAAAAAATTTTTTTTAATTAATATTTTTAAGTACATTATTACTAGAGCTCATATATTGATCTAGAATACCCTGTAACCTCGTATGAGCTTGAGGAGGGCAGGGCCTGTGCTTTGTTTTGTGTTGTACCAGCAGGTCTGAGAGCACCTGTCACAGTGTAAACACTGGGTAGTGGTGTTTACCGAAAGGTAATGAACTGAACCATACATAGTCATTGCTCATAATGTTGTTGCTATTGGGAAATACATCCCAAGTTCTAACTAATTAAGTAGGGACAAAGCCACCTGTCAGTCTCTGCCTTTTTGGTTTTACTTAGCTACATGCCATTAAACTTGTCAATGCTGCACACTTCTTTAACCAAATTCAACCAAACCTAGCAGGGTGCTAAAAGCCTTAGATTCACAAGTGGAATTTAAGCATATCCTTTATCTATTTAGTTTACCTAAAGGACCTCCTGAGAGTTTTTGCTGTTTTAAATAATCTTTTCTTTTCTTTTCTTTTCTTTTCTTTTCTTTTCTTTTCTTTTCTTTTCTTTTCTTTTCTTTTCTTTTCTCTTTCTTTCTTTCTTTCTTTCTTTCTTTCTTTCTTTCTTTCTTTCTTTCTTTCTTTCTTTCCTTTTGCAATTGTCTCTTTTCACTTATTCTTGTATTGTCAGTTTTGAAACGCTGTAACAATATGCCATATTTCATCCCACCTTCCATAACCCTAGGACTGGAACTGTGCCCTGGGTCATATTTCATTTTATAGTGTTCCAAGTCACCCTATATCTTTTTGTGTAGCTTTCCATGCTGGATGCAGAACCATGCTATCCAGTTGTGAGCATTGCCACTCTCTCTGGGATATTTGCATATTGGTGCTTGCCCTACTCATCACACTTTGCATTTGAAAATTCATAGGCCACACCACTTATGGTTCCATTATTCTCAAATTCTTGATTTACCACAAAGTTTTAACATTATTGAAATGTATGCATTTAAGTATCTGACATTCTCCAAATCAATGGCAGAGATTTCAGAAGAGAGATGTATTTAAGATCTTGGTGACATAGACTATGACTCAGCATGCAATGAATTAAATTAATGATCTACATACAGAGTGAAATTACTTAATATTTAGGTAAATATCTGTCAAGCTTTAATGTGCATAAGATTCAACCAGGGTGCTTAATTAAAATGTATTAACAGACTCCACTCCTAAAGATAGCATTTGAGTAGAATTACCCAATCTCAGAGCCTGTACTTTATTACCCCTGCAAAAGATTCTGATGTGAGTGACCATGAACCATACACAAAGATACACTGCTGAGTTTGTGGATGTTCTTAATAGGGGAAAACATTTTAGTCACTACCACTTGGGAAGTTGAAATTTGAATTTAGATTATACGGGTGCCTCCCCTAAAGTCTGTCTCATCAAGTTCCAAATGTATTTCTTAACTACTAACATCTTTCCACTGAATCAGATTCAAACTAAAAAGAGTGTCCAAAATTTAAGAAAGACATACTTTAAGAAGCCTTATTTTCTTTCGGACTTCGTAAATGTTTACTATTTCTAGACTGTTAGATACCTATTGTATAATAATAAATATTATAATATTGATACCATAAATAATAATAACAATGAAACTAAACTAACTTAGAATTTGAGGCAATGGATGTTATTATCTGAACAACTGATAAATTGACTTATGTATACTCCACATTTCCTTCTCAAATGTGAATCATAGTTTTTTATCAGAAAACAAAGTACCTTTCTTCTAAGTGAACATATACTGTATGCATGTAGGATTTTATCTATAGTATCACTAGAAATGTGAGTCATTTAATCACATGAACAAGTAATCATTTGCATGAGTAATGAAGAAATAAAAACCCCAACAGCAGTACCAATAACAAAAGTTTCTTTTACTTTGTTTTTCTTTAAAGATATATATTTTCAATGTATAGGCTGAAGACAAAAAAATCAGTGATTCAGGGAAGTTAGATAATATATCTGAACATTCCAAATAATTTAAATAAGTTTCTTCCAATTTGCTGTTTATATTTTAGTCTTTTATAATGAATGGCATTTTTTTGTATATTCAACTGTACACTCTAAATGTGGCCTAAATTTGGTAAACTTACACATGGTTAGATTTAAAGTAGGACTTGAAGATTTCCAAATTCAGGACCTACTTGCTCCTCCATACTGGCTTATAGGAGCCTGGATATAGTATGATAGATAGAATTAGCCTGTCAGAAGAACACTCTATAGAATGTGAATGCCTGCTGCATTGTATAAGCATCTTTGCATTGATACTCAATTCATGCATTACAATTGAAAGTAATGTTTTTTCATAGTTAATAATCAAAACATGTAATTCTCTAAGTTTTTGAAGGTTTCCTAGTTTCTTAACATTGGACCAGTTATAAAACCCATTATTGCTAAAAACAAAACAAAACAACAAAAAAAACACACCTGTAAATAATATTTTTATTGTATGACGATTTCCTTTAAAGTCTAGTGGTTTTGCATCTAAATTTAGATACTACTATAAACACAGTTTTTTTTTTTTAATACATAATTGTCAATTAGTGAAATAGAAATAGGTTTGCCTGTAATCCTAGCACTCTGGGTGCTAGGGTGGGTGGATTGCCTGAGCTCACTGGTTCGAGACCAGCCTGAGCCAAGAATCTGAAAAAGAAAGAACAATCTAATCCCAAACCCACTAAAACAAAAGAAATAACCAAAAGTAGAACAGAACTAAATGAAATTGAACACAAAAGAATTATTTAGAAATTAGCAAAACAAAAACTTGGTCTTTGAAAACACTAATAACATTGATAAACCTTTGGCTAGACTAACCAGGAACAGAAAACTAAGATCTCTAATAATTAGAATCAGAAATGATAAAGGGGAAACAATAACAGATGCCACAGAAATACAAAAGATTCTCAACAATTACTACAAAAACTCTATTTGCAGAAATATGAAAATGTCTAAAAGATGGACCAATATCTGGAAGCACAATACCTTCCAAAACCCACCCAGAAAGATGTAGAAATCTTGAACAGACCTATATCAAATACTGAAATAGTATCAATTATACAAAATCTTCCAAAAGAGAAAAACACTTGGCCAGATCTTTTCACACCAGAATTCTATCCTGCCTTCAAAGAGGAACCAGTTCCTATGATGCATAAACTTTTCCAAATCATAGAAGAGGATAGAAACATGATTAGATTTTTTCTGGAACATTCCTACCTAGATGTCAATCCCACTAAGATGATGCATCAACATTAACTTACTCTGCCATCAGTGACCATAACTGAATCCCAGCAGACCTTACTTTTGTTTTACTAACTCTGTACATACCCTTACTAGTAAACTCACCTAACTGGCTGAATACAGTCATGGGCACAGTCCTCTACTACTGGAAATTTGCAGAAAGAAGGTTCTCCCCTCTTCAACATCCAGGTAGTAGACAGGGTACTGTCCCCCAATGATCACATAGACAGTGAAAAACCCTCCTAAATGCCATCCAGGACAGGGCATTTAGAAATTTTTCACTTGTTGACACATTTGACACTTCCCCAAGTTCTCTTAGTTTCTTTTCATTTTTCTTCATCCTTTTTAAAAATGTATACTACTCAGACTGACTAATTTTAATTGTCCTGCCCTCAAATTTATTGACTTGTTCTTTGGCCTACTCAGATATGCTGTTAGATATCACTAGCGAATTTTTTCTTAGCTACCACATTTTTTTCACTCTAGAATTCGAGTTTCATCACTTTATAATTTATCTATTTATTGATATCCTCTAAGTGTTCAAGCATTATTCTCCTGGTTTTCTTTAGTTCTTTTTCTGTGGATTCCTTTAACTCTTTGAGAATTTTTAAGATAGGTGGTTTAAACTCTTTTTTTCTTATAAGTCTAATGTGTAGGCTTCTTCAGAGATAGTTTTTGTTAATTTCTTTTTTTTTAATAAATGGGCAAACTTTCTTTTTCATATTATGCTTTTAAATTATTTGTTAAAAACTGAGGATTATGAATGTGAAAATTTGGTAATTCTGAAAATTAGCATCTCCTCCATCTCCAGTGCTTGTTGTTATTTCTTATTCAGACTGGTAATCATTCATTTACTTAGTGATCTTTCCAAGCTAATTTTGCAGGCTGTGCTGCTGGTCACATGCAGTCATGGCGCCTCTGTCTGTTTTATCATAATTAGATGATGCACCAGCAGACATGTTCCTAAATCCCTGGAATCAGAACAACAGCAGCAGCAATAAAAACCTCTCCTGGTCTTTGCAAACTGGCTTTTAACTATGCCAATTCACTAATTCTTAGACAAGCCCCCTGGAACTCAACCGTGTTTTCACCTCCTTTTTGAATGGAGTCCAAAGATCAGCCAGAGGTCCCAACCTAGATTCTTTTCTGAACTTTTGTCTGCACCTAGGCATGTTGGTTACACTAACATGTGTAAGTGATGCTGGTACATGTTGCATCCCTTCTAAGATCTTCTCTTAATTACCTTCATTTTCTTTCTATATGCTTTTCTAGAATTTTGAGTTTCTTTGCCCACTGCTATGTTCATTCTCTTTTGTCCCAGGTGACGAGGTGTTGTTTATATCCAAATGCTTTCTGCAGGCACTTTCCAGGAAGCTACTGTAGAGGAGAGTGGGGAGGCGAGTGAGGGAAAACCGATCAGTCTGTGTGCTGGCTCCTTCTGAACAAGTAAAAATGCAAAATATAATTTTTTTAGGACAAAATTTGTAAAGTACCCCACTCCCTATCCCAAAGCACCAGCAAGTTACACTAGAAACACTGACTACGATCTCTACCAGTGATGCTAAGTTTGAGAATGGGCATTGGTAGGTGGGTAAGCAAAAAAATCACAGTGCTCTTTACTGAACCCATAGCATCCTCCCCCTTTATTAACCACTCCCTGGTTGCTGTAAGTGTTTGATTACATTCCAGAATTCCAAAACAATTTAAGTCTTTGCCAATTGCTCCTGTTGGGTGTAGGGGAGGTGTGGATCATCAGAATTTCCTGCTTTGCAATTTTCACTAAAGGTAAAATTTTTAAGTCCAAATATGTCTTCCACGAGTGCATACATTCAGCACAGATAAAAGTCCATATTAAAAATGTGAAAAACAAACTCGTCTTCATATGGTCACACCATCTGGAGAGAGCCCGTTCCTTTCCTTATAACAATTGCTTATCTGTTTTTCTTTCTGATGTGGCATACCACACTCTGATATACGTAAAATAAAATTTTTTAATTATCCAGACACAATGGTATGTACCTATAGTCCCAACTAGGTCACTAGAGTCCAGGGGTTTAAATTAGTCTGGGCAACACAGAGAGACCTGTCTCTAAACAAGTAAAGTAAATAAAAATTGAAGCATATATTACATATTAGCTAGTGTTCTGAGTACCCTTCAAATTTTATCCCTTTTTATCAATGAATTTGTAGTTTAGTGTCAAGGAAAAATAATACTTCTTAAATCATCACTGGGAGCAGTTTGGAGAATGAATTTATGTAAGGAAAGACTGGCATAAAGACCAGAAGACTAGTATGCAATATTTAATCTACAATGGTTTTGAAAAACTGAAAAAGACTTCACTATTTTCTATGCATTTTATCAATTACTTTACATAGCTATAAACCTGACCCCCATATTTCCCTACTGTATAATCCCAACCATTAAATATAGGCTATTTTAAACACAATTGCCTAATACTGCAGATCACTTTTCTTCCCCTTTTAGGGTTAAGACACAGAATCATTAACAGTCTAATTTTGTAAGTGATGAATAGGAGAAGCATTTCAACAGTTTTTAATTAAGTCACATTTCTACAAATAAAATATTACATTTTATATCTTTTTAAAAGATACACCTTTGACCACTGTAACAAGTGTTATGCATAGACTTTTTGCTCAGTTTGTATATTGAAACATTTTTAAATATCTAAGTGGAGAAGTATCTTAACTAAAATTAAATATTTATTATTTAAAATCCAGGTCACATTCACAAATTTTGCTTTCAGGACTCATGCATTTAACTTTTATTGTATGCTGTAATTTGATGAATAAATGATTAAGAGAAGGCTAAGACTAAAAAAGTTTTTATAGAGTTCTGTCATTTATCTGCCTCTTACTAGTAAAGAACTCTATTTGTGAGTGAAGAAATTTATAATATGACATGCTGAAATAGCTAGCATAAATATAGCTCCCATTGTATTTAGATGTCATATGTTCTAGAATTTTCAATTTATCTTGACAGTTACTGTAGATGGTATGAACAAACAGTCTGGAGGGGAATATCCGTGCCAGAGTCTATCTATGTACAAAGTAATAGAGGCTATGCTTTGGGAATTGTGCTGGAGAACTATGGAATATCTCACTTAGGTTCAAGGACAGAGCTGCTTTTGCTTTCTTTTTCCCTTTTTTCATCCTTAGCTGATCAAGATATTTGGCTCATGTTCAGTGATCCATCCAAATGAGTTGTTTTGAGTTACTTCCTGTCAATAGACATTCCTATCTTAAAATATAGTTCTGTAATATGAAGGAACTGCATTCTGTTCATAATTTTGGTGGAGAGCTAAAGCCTGTGTTCACCCAGAATAAAACCAAAGTTTTATTCCTAGTGCTCCTTTACAGATAAGAAAATATTTGAGTATTATTCTATATTGACAAAGTCTCTTAATCATGGTTCATATGGTCTCAAATTATCAGCCTGTTACAAAAAGAATATTTAACTTGAAAATTGTTGTTTGCTTCCCCGTGGTTATGTTACTTGTGTACTATGAATTTATAAATGCACACTATAGAGCAGAAAAAAATACACATCGTCTCAGCAGTATTGTTTTACTTTATAAATTCAATGTATTTTATTCTGGCAGTATTACATAGCATCATAAAACTCCGGAAGAACTAGAGATCAAGGACTTCAAGTTTGTTTTCTATATCAAAGGAAATACCCTAAATAATAGTGAAAAGTTCACAACTTCCTTGAATCTACAGAAATGCATTATTTGGTCAATTTTAGTTATAAAATCCATATCTAGCAGTTAAGGAAAAAAGTAATCTTATTTTACATTCATATAATAAAAACCAGTTCAGAAACACATGCAATAGAATAGTAATTTATGATGCTATGTGCAACCATAATATATAGCAGTTTTGTAGTTTTTATACATAATTAATAAAAGAATCACATGATTTTATATATGTATATATCTTTTTAAACCCTTGAATTTTCTTTGTGTTCTTTATCTACCTTTAATATGAGAAAGATACATTTAGGTGATGCTCAATTATTTGTATCTAATATAGTTACCGAATATTTATTATCTTGAAGAATAGTCAATAAGAATTCTAGTTCTTTGCTCTGAGAATAACATTTCATACATTTAGAGAGTGACAAAAAATGTACACACATTTTAAGAAATAAAAAAATCATATTAAAATTGTAAGACTCAGTATATACCAATAGCATTTGTTATCTTGTATATTGTGTCAAGTACCTTTTGCAATTGCAGAGGTCAAATATGACTTGAGTATTACAATTTTAATACAGTCTCATTTCTTTCTTAAAATGCATATATTCATTTTGGCACCCTCTACATATGAATATATATATTCATATATATTTTCTAGTTATGCTAGTCATTTGAAATAATTCACTTTGGATAGATCATTGAATATTTTAATACTACTTTAACCACGAGCTCAGAGTGCAAGTTATTTCATATTCACTATTCAGAACAATATTGTAAGAGTCATGACATAAAATATTTGAGTAGTTTTTAGAAATCAAACAAAGTAGCTTAAAAATGTATTTGTTCTTCTTGAGGAATGGTAAAAAGACTTGTTTATAATACATATACTCTGAATAAATTTTTCCAAATTTATTGGGAAGAATATCTTTTTCCTGGTGTTATTTATGAGTAAATAGTAAAATTAGGAATATGAATTGGTAGAATAGAAGCCAAACATTTCATCAAAGAAAGAATATGATAGTCACATATCAGAAGAATAAACAGAAATTTATCATCGTTATTTTAAGTTCAAAAATGATATGGAAGAAAATATGCAATAGCAAAAGTAAAGGTAATAAATTATATCTGTATTAAATTATGCATCTCCTTAAATGCATATCTTTAAAATAATGTCAATAATATATTGCAAGAGAAATAGCAATATAATTTTGTAGCACTCAAATCCATCCCTCTATGATATTTGAGTCTTATGAACTTTTCTTTCCCAACATACATTTTATTAGAGATTATACTATCTCTTTTTTCCTGAATAGAACCTTTTGGGATAAGTATTCTTATTATCCTCATTCTGTTGATAGCAGAGTCTTCTAGATGCTTAGAGTCTCAGTAATCTCTTTAAGTTTGTACAACATGTAAGCGCTAAAACTGAATAACATAAAGTAGGATTCTAATTCCAAAGTTTATTCCCCTCTCATCATGCTGTGTGAGCTATTCATATTTATTTGAGTCTTTCTTCATTGTTTTATCAAACTGATGCATGTAAACAGTGGATTGCTTAATTTTGTATTATTTTTGTTTTATTTGAAGTGGGAATAAAAGACTCATTACCAACAACAGGAATTCATTTCCTGCTGCCACCACTTCCCCTGTAGGAAGCTGTCTGTTGGGAAGCCAGACCCAAACTTCACTGTGGTTCTTTCCCAGGACTCGGCGGAGACGGAAGACTGAAGGGAAATGGAAAGACAGACGCAGATTTAGTTTTAAGAACATCATGGGCCGAGGGACCTTTGCCCCTTATTGTGAGGATTCAGTACAGACCCTGGCTCCCAGATAGCTGACGCGTAGTAGGGGAGGGCCGAACCCTTCTTGCTGGGCTTTCATTTTCCAATAAACTATGTCTTAAACTAGCTCTTTAATCAAACCAATTCACTTCTTAGTTATCTCATTCTAAGTTATTTATGATTCCAACACAAAGAAAGCATGAAACTGAGCGACCCAGTCGGAAGGCAGGACATAGAAACTGACCCTACTAAGACACACGAATTCCTCCAGGAGCGACTAGACCCCTGGACATCTGTGGGGACGACCCTGGCCGCGCCATACTGAGAAATGGGAGGAAGAGGACATTCTCTTTCGCTTTGGCAAGAGGCTCTCCTTGAGCGAGACAAGGCCATCTTGCTAATCTCCCGCCTGTCTGGCCCCTTATTTGTAACTGTCTCCAACTCCCAGCATGAACTTGTCTCCTGGAGAGAGCAGCTGGGCCGCCTCCGGAGTCGCGCTGGGGGAGAGATGGAACTTCAGCAAGGCCGTTTTACTACTTTAACGGGCCAGACTGTGGCCGTGGCTCTTAAATCAGGTGCAGAAACGTTGGCGTTGCAGTTATAACGTACATGGGTCCATCCGTGCTCCTTCTGCTCCACATCCCTCCAGCCTCTGGTCTCTTCTGCCCATCCTCTGCAGTCACCCGCTCCTTCACTGCCAGCTGTTTTAGTTGACTTCTTCATTGGACAAGTTTAGAAAGTATTGCTTGACTTCTTGCTGCTCTAAAGGTTTATTTATTTTCTTCTTACACTCTCAAACTTCTCTCTCGTCCATACTCCTGATAAGGCTATGGTACTAATTTTACTAAAGTTAATATAGAATGTTTATATTATTAGGGTTATTTATGTTATTTATTATGGTTATTCATGTAAATGTAGTTCTCTGGATAGAAAACTACATTATAATTATAGTTTTCCCCCCCTCATATCTGTTTTTAATTCTTGCCATCCCTTTTGAAATATTTCTTTTTTGTCAAAAACTAAATAATGTTAGGCTGTCTAGTAAATATGCATTTTTTCTTGGACGTTTTCATTCTCATTATAGCTGAGGCCCCTTACTTCACAGGCACTAAGCCCATCTCTCTCTCTCTCTCTCTCTCTCTCTCTCTTTTTTTCCCCCAGTTTTTGGCCGGGGCTTTGAACCTACCACCTCTGGCATACGGGGCCAGCGCCCTACTCCTTAGAGCCACAGGCGCCACCCTCTCTTCTTTTTAATATCTCTCCCTTTTTCTGATATTTCCCTTTGCTGCCATTCTGGTATAGATTTTTATTTTACTTTATTTTATACATCCTAATTTTGTCTCTTTTATTGATTCAATTTTATTGCTGAAAACTTTTCTCAAATGGCTTGTAAAGAAAATGCACGAGGGAGGCAAATTATCACAATTCTAGTATCTGAATTCTAATGTCCAAAAGTACCTTTAGTATTTGGTTGATTGTTGGGCTAGGATGAAATGCTACATTAAAAACAATTTTTCTCAAAAAATGGACAGTAACACGTAAAATAGCACAGGCGTTGTTGTTGAAAAGTCCAGTGAATTTCATGTTATTTTTTGTTTATAGATGAGTCTTTCTTACATCCCTCCTTCTTTTTGTCTTTCCCTCCCTCCCTCATGTCTTAATTTCTTCCTTTTCCTCTCTATTTTTTTATCTTCTCGATATCTTTTATCTTCTCGAAATCTCGAAATCGAAATCTCGAAGGTCTTCTTTATATTTCTAGTGCTCTAAATTTCAAAATGATGTCCACTGGTGTGGTTTGTATTATGCTTGTCATGGTGGGCACTTATTGAATACTATTATATACTTTCCAACAAGTAATTAATGATCTTCATTCTAATGACATTCTGAAATGATTCTAATTTCCAGTTTGAAAGAGTATCTTGCTAGTGGTCTACAATGTATTCATCAACTATCTTCTTAAATACCAATGAGGACAGAAAAAAGATCTTATTTTCAAATAAATCTGAGACTGACAGGGTGCTTAGTGCCAGAGTTGAGGATAAATGCACAATATCCCATGATTCTCTTATGGTGTATGGCACAATTGACCTTAAGATTGGGAGATTATCCAACTGAGCCTGAAATAGTAACATTATCTCTTAAAAGTAGAGAGATTTATTTTGGTTATTGGCAGAAGAAGAAGTTTAAGAGATTTGAAGAGGGTGAAGACTTTTCACGTTGTTGCTGGTATGAAGATGGAGTCCTGTCCATACAAGAGAAGGAATATGGACAACCTTAAAGCAGGGAGAGGTACTCCCAGGTGAAGGGAGGGAAGTAGGAACCTCTGTCCTATAACTGGGAGGGACCGACTTCTGCTAACAACATGCACCTGCTTAGGAGTAGATGCCATTCTAGAACTGTCAGATAATAAGGAGTCTGGCTGATTTCACCCCAACATCCAGATTTCAGCCTGCCAGACCCTTAACAGAGAATTCAAATCAAGTTTATCTGGGTTTCTAAACTGCAGAACCTTGAGACAATATATGTGTTCTGTTTCATGCTGCTAAATTTGTGGCTATATTTTTACACACCAGAGAAACGTACTATAATGTGAAACCTCAACCCCAGTTCTACATAATGACTTTACTTCCCACTTACTGTAGAATATTGACCTATCTCAAACTCATATTGCCTTTAACAAATGAAGATACTTACATCATAGTCATATAATATATGTAAGATACATGTAAGACTTAGTACAGTTCAAATCATATAGTATGTATCGAATATTCATTAAATATCATTTTCATGCATAAATTTAGGGGGGCTGGTAACGTCACGATATATTCTGGAAATTGTGCTATGTAATAAAAAGCACTTAAGTGGGCCTTATAGATAAAAAGTCCTTAGTAACGATGTATTGGGGAATTCAGAGTTTTCTGGGACTATATCATTTCTATGTAGACCAAACCCAAGCTGCGATATGGGTATCATGCACAGGTGTATACCACTCTTCAGGGAAGAAGATGAAGCCTTACAGTGCTTTACTGCAAACGCAGAAGCACATTAGTGAAGTGTGCTAGAACCTAGAAGTTAGACTAGGTGTGGTTCACACATGCCCACTGTTTGGTTCACATTGATATTCCAGTGTCACATTAATAATTCTCATATCTTTTGATAAACTGACACTTTTATGATTAGAAAATTGCCTTTTTTGTCCCTAGCAATATTTATTTATATTTTTATTTTCTTTTTTCCCAGATTTTCATAATTCTTTTTTTTTTTTGTTGTTTCAGATCAAGATCAGTGTACATACGATTAGATTACATTGTTTGCATTTGTGGGGTAGAGTAGGCATTGTAATTGTATCTTTCACCCAGGAATTGTACCAAACACTTGGGCATTCTACCTCTTGGCTGGGAACTTACTGAACCCTGACTAAGCCTCCCAAGTAGGTGGGGCAACAGATGTGTGCCACTATGCCCAGTTTATTTTCTTTTTCTTTTTCTTTCTTCTTCTTCTTCCTTTTTTTTTTTTGATGGAGACTAGGTTCTTACTATGTTGCCCAGTCTGGTTGCAAACTCTTGGCCTCAAGTAACCCCTTCTCTCAGCCTCCCAAAGTGTAAGGATTATGACCAGGGGTCACAGAGCTCAGGTCCCTGGCAATATTTAGTGTTTTAAAGTCTACTTTGTTTGATATTAGGATACCCATTCTAGCTTTTATATGATTGGTTACTGTTTCATGATACCGTTTACCATCTTTTAACTTTCAACCAGTTTGTGACTTTGAAACAGGTGTGCCTTTTGCTTTCTGTCTAGTCTGAAAATTGTTGCTTTTGATTAGAGTGTTTAATATTGAACTATGTAGTCTGTTTTATCATGTGTTGGGGGGAATTATTGAGGAAGAAAAGCAAAATTTGCTTTGGGGCATAATGTGTATGGTAGGTAATTAAGTAATATAGTGTCTAAGCCCTGAGATTTTATTATTGTCTAAAATTGACTTAATGATGCCAATTTTAGAGAATTAAATAATTCTCTAAAATTAACTTGATGATGCCAATTTTCCTGCCTGGAACATGTTTGGGTTGCTTTATGACCTTTGTTCACACTTGATAGGAATATATACAGTGCCAGGTTTTAATTCTCCAAAACTATGTAGTTTATGCTGTGAAGGAATAAATCATATATCCTTCTCTAATTCTACCATTGGATAATGGCCTTATTACATCAGCAACACCTAACGGTGAGGTACCGTTACAAGGAAGGCTCTCCATCATCCTGTTCCCTGCAGGTTTCATCTGTCTATCTCACATGAAGAATTAAAGATGTGAGTTCTAGAACTTAAATATTTTTATTATTTTCATTCTATTTGCATATTCTGCATCTCAATAAAAATAGCAAACCAGTGAAAAATATCAAACTCTTTGAAGTACAAAAGACAGTTAACTAACATGGGCTCAAGCAAGACAGAGGTAGGAGTAGCTGAATTCAAAGTCTGCTTACAAATTTTACTTTTCATTTACAACTTCAAAACCCCCTTTTTGTCCTGTGGCAAAGCGATTTTTAACTGAGTAATTTGCCACATCCATAAAACCACATTTTCCCCCTTCCCCTCTGTCTAGCTTTTATGATATAGTTCTGGTTATTCAGATATAATTATAAAAAATCAATTTCCAAGCTTCTTGGAAAATGTCTCCTAGGAATTCTTTGCCCCCCTCCATCGCTGTCCCAGGTATTTAGATGTTACAGCTGACTATATATCTTAGTTAACATTTGAAGATGTGAGGCATACCCTTGAGATTTGAGAGCATAATCTTGGAACCTGAAACCCTGATAAATTTGTGTAATGACCTGTCACCTGGCCTAGCAGTGTAACTTCCAGATGTTTATAAGAAAAAAATAATCTCTGATCTTGTTTAAGCCACCAATATCTAAAGTCTCTGTTACTTACACTTAAACTCAATACTGACTTTTGGATCTTTGATTGTTATAGCCGTACGAGATTATCTACCCTCCTTGCATTATTTCCTATAATTTTATCTCTACCTGATATGGCAAAATTTAGTATTTGCAAGATCTAAATTTTCATATCATTAGAAAGATAGTGTGTGTGTGTGTGTAGTTAGAAAATACAGTTATAATGAATATATAAGAAGGGGAAAAGTTATTCATCATAGGTAAAGTGAGTATATTTTACCAGCATCAATGAGAGAGTCAATACCTTATGCTCACTGCTTCAGTGAGTTGCAGATATGAAGATGAATGAGAATGGTCCCTCCACCAAATACTGTACATCAGGAAATCCACAGGGCAAAAAGAATGTGCTTTAAATAATGAGAAGCTTGTGCACATAATGGCCTCAGCTGCCATTTGTACTGAGATTAGATTTGTGTTTGGTATAGGCAAGAGTTTCTAGTCATGCATCTGGGAACACATTCGCACAGCAAAATGTCTATGGGTCTGAAGGTCATCTTGAAGTGCTATCTATGAACTTAGTTCTCATAAGACATTCCAAGGGGTGAAAGGACAAATCTATGTACAGAATCAGAACCATTTCTCTGAGAGATACAGTTTCCATTAAAGAAAATAAATTTTAAAATAAACTCAAAAAATTTCTCACTAATGTAAACATTGTATTTTTATTGGAATAGAATTTCAAGCACATAATTAGTAATTTTTTTCTGCTAGATTCTTGAAGATCCTTCATGTCATTGAATAATATTTGGATTATATTTAATAATGTATCATTGCTTTAAAGATTCTTTGGTGCCATATGGCTACGCTTATGTGGTAGGTATACAAAGATAAATAAGATACAGTCAGTTAAAATGTTTACTGATTTTCCAATCATTATTGAAACAAATAGGAGTACCCACTGAGAGTAAGAAACATGAGCTTCTATTTGGAGGGATTTAAAAGAATCATTAATTAGAAAGTTCATGCTGAAAGTTGCTACTCTTTTGGATAAATAAATGCCTTAGGAATATGGCAGAGAAACAAACAAACCAAAAAAGTGAACTCTGTGGCTAGCCCAATATCTGACAAGAAGTGAGGGCAATGATGCATAGCGCTAAGTGAGCTTCCAAAAATACCTGTGATGAAGGGTGGGATATACGTAAGAACTGTTGTCCTCAAAGATCTTACTTCAAGAGTTAAGAAGACTAGCAGAGCTCCATTCTTCTTTCTATAATGTAAGAAATCACAGGAGATTGGGGCCAGTCCCTCCTTTCCCTGAGATCTTTCCCATGCTTATAGTTTCCCGCCTTACAATTCAAGCGACTTCTGAAATTCCTGCTCCTGACCTTATCTCTCACCTCACTGAACTGTGAACTGTGCCAAGGTAAACTTACAGATGGAAAGATTTATATTCACCATAAACCTCAGCCTAGCTTTTTAGAGGACACTTAGGATTAAATATTTTCCTATAACTCTGTGATTCAGACAGTTAAATCAGTCTCTGGTACCCGGGAAAATATATGAGAGGAATTCTACTCATGCACCAAGAGCTCTCATGAAAACACAGATGCTGAAATATTGACAGGGACTGTAGAGCTTATCTCACTTAAGACCACAAGATGAGAAAATGAAGACCAGAGAAATTGTGTGAGTAACATAATTGGAAAATAAAGTGGCATAGTAGGAAACATAAATAAAATCAACAGGATTTTGTCCTACACTGATGTCTTTACATAATTTTTTTTTGGTCTGATTGTTATCAATACTTCTTAGTACAATTCTTATCTCCTTAGTTCTTGGCTAATCAATTTTGATTCCTAGTATTTGATTTTTGCTACACTAGATGAAGATTTCCTTTGCTTATTCCATTTTTCAGGTAACCCCATAGTACAGGTCACCTTGTAAATATGCTTATGCTTGACATAATTAGATGCCTATTTGTTAGTAGTTCTCTGATAGCTGCTATCACTTTCTTCTCCTGTGTCCTACTCTGTCCTTTCAAATTATTTCAACTTTATGTTTACCTTTTATTGTCAAAGGTATTAATATTTTCATTCCAGATTATTCATATATAATAATACATGGCATTCAGTACAGAAAAACAATTAGTGTATTTTTTATTATGTCCTCAAAGTTCAGAATATTCCAACTATTTGTTTCATTCAAATAATAATTACTTAGTGCAAACGTGGGATGGATTTTCCATTTTCCTTTTCCTGGATGATACCGTAGTATCTGTCACCCCGGAACTGCATAGTACGGAAAGAATATTTATAGTTTGGGGAAGAAGAAAAAGACAAAGTTATTCTGCAAATGTGTTATTCTGCATGAATTATATTTTTGTTACTCTGTTTTCACACTTCTCAAATGAGAGGTTTACTTAAGAGAATCTCCAATTGTTTCTAGTTCTAAAATTATATGACTTTGAATCAAATTAAATGAAGTCTGATTTTATATTATTCTAATTAGCTTCTAGCTAATTTGCCACATTAAGTGTGCAGTCACCCAGAATTCCAAATGCATCCTGAAATAAATTATGTGTGAAATCTATTTTTTTAAATAAACCTTTTTTGTTGAACTGTAAATTACCTACAATAAAATGCCTGGGCCTTTTAGAGGGATTGATTGTATTAACTTCTTAACTAATATGCCTGCTTGTCAGTGTGTGTTATCCCAGTCCACTGAGCACATCATGTAAAAATTGATATGTCTTCTATTAATTTTATTGTCTCTATCCCTTAAATGTATTAAGTAAATACTCTCTTATTACCATAAATGTCTGAACTCCAGAACTACAAAGATCAACATTACCCTACATATTCAAACAAATTTTTCAATACTTAACAAAAAGTATCCCTCCACTTTAACCAACATATAACAACCTTTCTTCCCTTTGCTGTGATCTTTACTCTTTTGATGTGTTGTCCGTGTGGCTTTTAGATGACAGCTTCTTAAGGAAAATCCCCACAAATCACTGACTAGAAACTTTCTTCAGGGAGCAAGAGCTTATTTTAGGAAACAGGAATAGTCTGGGGAGTTAGTAGACCTAGAAGTAACGTTCAACTAATGATGAACAGAATAGAGCTCAGCTTTCTCAATCTTAGTTGCAGTATTTCTGTGGCATGGTCTGTATTCTACAGCTTAGCAGCAAGATGGGCATCTAGTACTCACAGCAATGGTCTAGTTCTACTTCAGAACTAGAAGATTTCAGACCACAGCAGTGGTCCAGTTCTACTCTGGGGGTCAACTACCAAAGAAACTGTGCTCAAAGCCTTTTCTCAATACCTGCCTTTAGGAAAATCAATCAAAAACATTTGGCACTTATAAATTATCTGAACAATCAGGCATTCAATGAAGGATTCTATGATTGTTTACTCACTGGAGAGAAGGCAGTAGGGATTGCTGTGGTCTGAATATGTTTCCTCAAAACCTTTATGTTGAAATAATCATCCCCAAGATGATGATATTAGGAGGTGATTAGATTATGGGGACAGCGCTTGCTCTCATAAATAGGATTAGTGCCTATTATGGTCTGATCGTGTCCCAGCAAAATTCATATGTTGAGCCTTAATTGCTAACGTGATAAGTATTAAGATGTGGGACCTCTGTCTGGGGTTAGTGCCCTTATCAAAGAAGTGTAAAGAAGCTGTTTACTCCTCTGTTCTGTCAGGACACAGCAAAGATGCGGTCTTGGATGCAGAGAGCAGCTTTACCAGACACTAACAGTTTACTTTCAGATTCAGAGCCCTGAGTCTTTTGGTGAAGGTTTATGTGTCTAATGTGTAGGGACATACAGGAACCTCACATGTGGCACAAAGAACAAGTTGTGACATCCCACACTGTTCCTACTCAAAAGAGTTGGTGTAATGCCTGGAAAACCTCTACAGATTTTGGAGCTACCATTGAATTCACTTGGGAGGACATTTTAGCTCATTTATCAAGTGTCTTAGCAGAATGGAAAGAGTGAAACAGGTCTCTGGAGCAAGGTTAGTTTGTAGTAAAAGATGTCCTTTTATTTGGACTATGTACAAAATAAGATTCTCTGATTCTGGAGTCATCTGAGGGTAAAATGCTGTTCTTGTTCAGACTGCAAGCAGTGCAGGCCTGGTATTCTAGGGGAATTAATTCATTCAAAAACAGCTCTAAGAGAGTTATAGAATGAACAGTTTGATAAATAACCCAGCTTCCTCAATCCTTAAGAAGGGAAACTCTGAGGCATTTTACAAATATTTTCCATAATTCCCTAGTAGAACTGAAATGCAGTCACCCATATCAATGATCTCAATAAAGCATCCTTTATTGAGTTCTTCTGTACCTTGTCTAATTTGTACTCTTCCTTCCCGTACCATGTCCAAAATAAACTGATAACACTTAAAACTTTTCTCATTATCTATTTGTGTGAGAACAAAACTCAAGGCAGAATTCATGCCCTTCTTTGGCAGACATCAATATAAAACCAATTATATTTCAAGGCTCCTCATAGGATCATTTGCCTCCACTAAATCTTGCCTTAATGCATCCAACCTACAGTAATATTGCTATTCTTTGAATATCTATGGTGATAATTGTGGCATATATTTTGACCTTTCATCAGCAACTACTTTGAATTATGTATTTTTTGCTTGCTTAAAGTTTAACTCTTTTGTCTTTCCAGGATTTTATCCTTTCATAATGTCACCTACATAGCCAGAGATAAAAATTCTTGTTAAAGTATTATCAAATCTAGGAGTCTTTGTTGGACCATTGGGCAATGAGGATCCATCCCTCCTAGTTCATCAGGATGAGCTCACGCTCTTAGTGTTATGAAGTTCTAAGCAGTTGATGAGTTCTAAGGCTAGCGAGGTCTAACAGGGGAACAGCCAACACTGTATTTGCCTCCACTAAATCTTGCCTTAATGCACTTTAAGCAAGCAAAAAATACATAATTCAAAGTATTTGCTGATGAAAGGTCAAAATATATGCCACAATTATCACCCACTTATTTAATGGGTTTGTTGAATAATGTCTTCTATAAAATTCTACTCAAGTATTCATAGGAATTCATAAGATCTTGATAATTCAATTCCCAAGGACAAGCTCATGTGATGATGGTTAACCCCTGATCTTACTGTATAAAGCTGAAGAATCAATGTGATCATCATATGGTTTCTGTCATTTTCCAAAAAGAAACAGTTTCCTGATGCTGATATGATGAATCACTACAAATTCAGAGTCATTAAATAACACCAACATATTATTTCACACTTTATTTACAGATTAATATAAGGGTACATATAATTAGGTTACTTTGTTTGCATTGGTGAGGTAGAGTCCAAGTTGTAGTTGAATCCTTCACCCAAGAAGTGTGGCATATACCTCCACATTGTACCCATTAGATGAGAGCTTAGAAGCACCCTCCCCCAACCCCTCCACCCATTCTTGAATTTTAATTGTGTTTTCTTCTCATGTGGTTTCATCTACTAGTTTCATGTTAATGTTGGCTGCATTTGCTTTTCCATTCTTGTGACACTTTACTTATGAGGATGTTCTTCAAATTGTTCCAGGTAAATACAAAGAATGCAAAGTCTCCATCTTTCTTTATGGCTGAATAGTATTCCGTAATATGTACATAAGACAGTTTCTTTCTCCATTCATGGGTTGATAGGCATTGGGTTGTTTCTATATCTTTTGATTTTGAATTGAGATGCTATAAACATTCAAATGAAAATGTCCCTACAGTAAAATTATTATTTTTTTTCTTTCAGGTAGATACCTAGTAATGGGATTGCAGGATGAAATGTAAGGTCTTGAAAATACAAGATCAAATTATGTCTCAGTAGGGCTGCATTCCTTCTGTAAGCAATGGGAGACAAATCCCTTCCTCGCCTTTTCTGACAGCTGATCACCTGTTTTCCTTGTCTTGCAGCCCCTTCCTCCTTCTTCAACAACAGCATCTTCAAATCTCTTTCTCTGACTCACACTCAATCTTCTTACCTCTTTCACTTGGACTCTTAATTACATTAGGCCTGCCCTGAAGATCCAGGAGAATCTGTTTGTAAGTTTAGGTGACTAGCAACCTATTTCCTTCTGAGACATTAACTTCTCCTTGTTATGTAACATAACATATTTGTAGGTTCTGAGATTTAAGCCATCAATATCTTTCAGAGTTTTATTACTCCATTTCTCCATGGTGTTGATGTTCTAAGAACTAATTGAAAAGCTGCACAGTTATGTTAAGTGATCATGTAATTTGTCTCCCGATTGATATTTAGCTACTCTGGATTCATGTACTTGAAGAACATTTTACTGCTGATTGATGAGTTACATATATTGCCACTTAAGGAAGTAGTTGGGCATACTATGTTGGAAATATACTCTTCATAGGCTACTTAAACAATTGTATTTGGATTTTCACAGTTAAGTCTAAAATTAATTTTTTTTTCAAATAAGTTGTATGAATGCTATAGAGGATACAGAGAGAAATCAAATGTAAATCTCATCTATAGCAGGTAAGCAATATAATAAAAGAAATAGGAAGTTTTAAAAATGATTAAAAATCACACATTAAACCTAGAAAGTTTTAAAGTCTTTAGTCAGGGATATATAAAATGCTCTGAAATATCAGACAAGTGAGATATTATACATTAAGCTGATAATGCAATAATATGTATAGAAGATAAAAGTACTTGAATGAAGTCTGAAATTTTAAAAATAACTGAACTTAGGTTAAAACTCATAAAATGTTAGATTTGTATCCTGAACAGTATTATATTCTTAAAAGACAATTCAAATTTTTTAATACCACTCTCCTTCCCTCTCTTCCTTTCTTCATTCCTTGTTTCCTTTCTTCCCTTCCTTTCTTCTTAGCTTTACTTTTTCCTTACTTTACCTTTCTTTATTATTATTTTTCTTCTCTTTCTTTTCCTTTGTTTCCTCCCCTCCTATTTTTCTTCTTTTCTTTTTCATTATCCTTACTTTCGTTAAATGATCAGTACTGGAAATTTGACTTTTCATATTTAAAGAAGTAATTAAAAATACCTAAGATCACTAGTCTGGTGCTCAGAATAGAAGATAGTAGTAATATCCGAGTATCAGTACAGTAATCTTGGCCAACGTTACCCCTTGAATTAATTTTCTACTGTTGCTGTAACAAATTACCATATAGCATCAATGCAGAGCCCTGAGTCATTTGGTGAAGGTTTACGTGTCTAATGTGTAGGGACATACAGGAACCTCACATGTGGCACAAAGAACAAGTTGTGACATCCCACACTGTTCCTACTCAAAAGAGTTGGTGTAGTGCCTGGAAAACCTCTACAGATTTTGGAGCTACCATTGAATTCACCTTAAAACAACAAAACATATTATCATATACTTCTGAAGGTCAGAGGTTTGGTTCAGGTCTCCCAAGACTAAAAGTGTTGCTAAACTGTGTTGCTTTCTGGAGCTTTTAGTGCAGAAACCAGTCTCTTGCTTATTTTGTTGTTTGCAGAATTCAATTTCTTGCACTTGTAGCACTGAGGCCCTTGGTTTCTTGGTAACTATAAGCTCAAGATCCTTTCTCCATCTTCAAAGACAGCAACTGCACATCAAATCCTCACATCAAACCTCTCTGACATTCTCTTCATCTGTCTTCTCCCTTATACATCCTCAGGCCATTAGAGCTTTCAGGGTAATCACAGGATTATTTCTCTATCTCAAAACCCTTAAACCTTATCACATCTGCAAAGTTCCCTTGCTATGGAAGGAAATACATTCATAGGCTGTGGAGATTAGGAGGCAGATAACTTGGGAAGACCCAAGAGGTTGCCAACTACATCTCTGCTCTCTAACGTAAATAGACTATCTAGAACAATATGGATTCCCAGAAATACAATGTGACATCCCAGTCTGAGCCATGTGCATCATTTTAAATTTTCTAGAAACCACAATACAAAGACATGAAGCAACAATGGAAATTAATTTTAAAAATAGTCTATGAAACCCAATGTTAAAGTATTTCATCCTGGACTTGGTATAAAAATACCAGTGATATATTTTATATTCTTTCTTTGTTTATACTATATATTGAAATCTAGTATATATTTTCACTTGTAGCATACCTTAATTTGACTACTCACATTTCAAGTACCACATGGGTCTAATACCTACCATGGTAGAAAATGCAATGCAAAATATAACAATATCCAGCGTAACTGTTAAAGGTTGACACACATCAATATTTATTTATTTATTTGTTTGTTTATTTATTTTTGTGCCCCACCAAAAGTAGTGCCACACACTGTAACCCCCATCCTCCTCCCTTCTCTTCACTCCCTCATTTCCCAATCTCTCATCTGGAATTGATTTGAATTTTTCTCTTATGTATACCATGAAATACTATTCAGCCATTAAAAAAGGTGGAGACTTTGCATATTTTATATTAACCTGGATAGAGTTGGAACACATTTTTCTTACTAAGGTATCACAATAATTGTGAATCAATTCTAATATGAAGCCAGTAGATGATCTAATACCTATCAATTTTTTAACTAAACAAAAGTGAATTAGAAATATTTTAGTTTGGTGAAGCTAAGCATTTTAATTTGCTCAAAATTCACAAGTAATTCACATACGTGTGCTTATGTGGATATGTATTATATAGAGAAAGATATATATATATACACACACATGTATATGTATATGTGTGTGTATATATATACATATATGATGACTAACACAAATTTATCTGATTTCTATATCAATAATGAGTTTTGAATCAAAACTGAAGAGTAGTAGTTATGCGAAGTTTAAAGTGATTTAAACATATATTAGACACAGTAGCAGAAACACACAATTCACTGAACTTAGCATGTTTTTGCTAGTCTACAACAAAAATTATTAGTTTAAATTATATCTTTGGAGTTTCTGAGTTAAGAGGACTTCAGGTCCTTGTGTTAACTAGTAATTTCTCCAAGATAGTCATTAAATCTAAGAGAATGATTGACCTATGATCCTAATTACTTAATTATCTTAAATATACTTCTCTTTTCCTGGTTATTAATATTGCTTAGAAAATTATCAGCTTCTAGTTTCTCACAAGGTTTTTAAAAATTTGACTCCCATCTTTTTATTTTCCACCACTTCTCTTAAAGAACCAACATGCCATAATTAAATTTAGTTTCTAGAATAAAATTAAATGGTAATGTGGAGAATTTATTACCATAATTATAAGTATATAATCTATTACATGGATCATTTGCTGAGGTTAAAAGATCAAGATATTTATTATACATAAACTTGGAATTTGTTTTCAAATGTCTCTGCTTCTAAACTGAAAACCCAATACAACTCTCATTGTTTTAAAATCATATTTATAAACATTTTGTAAATCAAATGTTAAAGTAGTTATGCAAATTTGTTTTTATTGTGTACTCTGAATATTAATGAAATGATATTATATTAATGTATTAAAATAGAAAAATAGATATATTCAGTGAATAGAATGCTATTGCTTGTATTCTATTTTTTCTCTATTTTTTTTGTACAATGTTTCTTTCAAACAAATATTTGAAAAAGCTGTAAACTAAGAGTATATATTCCATTTGAGTGCTATATCCCTAGAAATTCAAGGAAGATTCCCCTTACTATATCTTCTGCAATGCAATTTGAGTTCTTCTCTGGTCTTTATAATAGATACCTATCTATGCAATTTTTTATCTTACAAGAAGATACAGAAAATGCATGTTTTATTACTTGATTGCAAAAAGTATATTGTAATGAATGATTTTGGAAAAAATTTAAAAATTTTTCTTTATAGTAGAACATTAACAAAGTCATGGTTTCTACTAATAATTTTATATTTCTATAGGAATTCCTAAAAGTCTAAATTACATATTGCTTTGATCTTTATCAGTTTGAAAAGATATCTTGTATTTATTTTATATGTGTATACATATGTGTTTTCTATGCCATGATAAGGGTTTTTATAATGCTTATTTATCTTGCTGCACACATAATAGATATGCACGTGTTTAATATATAATTTTATGCATATGGTATAGATATAGATTATACATATATGTGTGTGTATGTGTATATAGAGTTTAGTATGTTAGTTTAGCATAGTTCTTGGAATGGTAAAATTCCATGACATTTTTGTTGAAAGGAATTTGTTATCCAAATAATCTTCTCTTTCTTTCCATATTTACCTTTTCACTGATCAATTTTTTCAAATGCTGTGTTCTGCAAGTAAGTAAAAATTCTGTTGTTGACCCAATTAGCATGATAGATATGTGTCCATTTTACCTCTTCTAACATATAAATCAAAGGGAGAGAGATTACACATTAGTTATTAACAAACATTATATTATCTAAGATTCAAGTTCTTTCTATAGTTTGTGTACTATTTTCAGAGCATTGGTCTCACCCTTATTTAAACTGCCCTTATTTCTCAAAAGACAGCTGTAAGAGCTCAAGGTATTATAATTTCATGTTTTAATTCTTGCTGGGTATATTTGTTGAGTTTGATCAAGGATGGGAAGACTTAATTAAGCACCCTAAGTTTTGTTTGTAGTGTATTGTCTTTTTTAAGGTTAAGGGAAGGATTTAAAAGAAGCCTAAGTACTGATTCCATGTCTTGTCTCATAATCAGAAATGTGCTATATGTTCTCACCAAAGAAAGTCCCTGACGAAGGGAAAGAAACAACTAAGATTGGCTGGAAGACATGAGGCTGGGAATAGAGTCGAGAAGTTTGAGGGTGCAGTGAGCTATGATTACACTACTGACTTCAAGCCTAGGTGACAGACTGAAATTCTGTCTTCAAAAAACTAAAAGAAAAGAAAAGAAAAAACAAGGAAAACTTCTGTCTCCTTTGCTCTTTGGTAAGCAGAGAGGGGCAGGCTCCCCATCTCTTGAAAAGAGCCTTATATTTGTCCATCTATGCAAGTAATTAGTTGTAGAAATTGTCATATAGTAACAGTGCTCAAACCATTGGCTATTCATATAAAGCCACATATCTTAATCAGCTTTATAAGTAATGCAGCAACATCTGATCTTTACCTGTCTGATATTTCTCATTACATACTAAATTCTGGAAGACAGTAAGTTATGATATTCACTATGCCCCCTAAAAAGTATACCACAATTGAGTATTGCAGAGCTGGTCAGAGAGTGCCTTCCAAATAGTAAACAACAAATAAATCAATAAATCAATATATTAATGACTAATACATGAAGATACAACTGAGACATAACACCTATTATGAGTAAGCATTGATAAAAATAAATTTTTGTATCATTTAATAACTTTTAATAGCTACAGAAGTATAAAGTTAAGCTTTAGGCTCATGAGAAATGCAGATATTATTTGAAATTCTTTAGACTCAAATATTTAGTATCTTTGATCCACATACCAAAGTGCAATATTTGACCCCAAAAATGTGTGAATGTGGTTAAAATACCTTATACTTGGAAGTTTCTTAAAATTTAACAAACTGACTGAGAAGAAACATCCAAAAAACTCAAAATCTTAGACTCTAAAATGGAAAGTCTTCTTCCAGTTCTTTATAATTTAAAGACACTACACTAAACGAAAATTTATCTTGGTGTTACAAAGAAACTGATCAGCAGTTCCATCAGGAAAATGTGCCAGTTAGTATTCTTAATTTTTATAATTTTCAATGATTTAATCTCATACAAATATTATATTTTTATTTTACTTTATTTATTTAAAAATAAAGAACATAAAGAAATTGCCATTGTTTTATGAATTCAATTATAATTGCTGCAAAATTATGCAGAAGCTATACATCCAACACACAGAAACTACACATCCTCTTCAGTCAGCATCTAGATAATGATTCCCTTTCTTTTTTTTTTTTTTTTTTTTTTTTGTAAAGTCATAGATCATGTATACATTCATGCCTTTTTATTTACAATTAGGAATTGGCTAGCAACTTGTAGAAGACTGAAACTGGACCTATACTTTCACCATTAAAAAAATTGGCTCTCACTGGATAAAAGATTTAAATTTAAGACATGAAATTATAAAGATTCTTGGAGAGAGTGCAGGGGAAACTCTTGAAGAAATTGGCCTGGGAGAATACTTTATGAGGAGGACCCTGACCCCCGGGCAATTGAAGCAACACCAAAAATACATTACTGGGATCTGACCAAATTAAAAAGTTTCTGCACAGCCAAGAACACAGTAAGTAAAGCAAGCAGACAGCCCTCAGGAGAGGATATTTGCAGGTTATGTTTCTGACAAAGGTTTGATAACCTGAATCCACATAAAACTTAAACTTAATAATAACAAAAGAACAAGTGGTCCCATTTCATTGTGGGAACAGACTTGAACAGAAGCTTCTCTGAAGAAGACAAGTGCATAGCCTATAGACACATGAAAAAATGCTCCTCATTTTAATCATCAGAGAAATGCAAATCAAAACCACTTTGAGATATCATCTAACTCCAGTAAGAGTAGCTCACTTAACAAAATCACAAAACTTCAGATGGTGGCATGGATGTGGAGAAAATGGAACATTTCTACACTGCTGGGGGGAATGCAAGCTAATATTTTTATTTTGGAAAGCAGTTTAGGGAACACTCAAACTACTAAAAGTAGACCTGCTGTTCAACCCTGCAATTCCTCTACTTGGTGTATATCCAAAAGACCAAAAATCACTTTACAATAAAGATATTTGCACCAGATTGTTCACTGAAGCTCAATTAATAATTGCCAGGTCATGGAAGAAGCCCAAGTGACCATCGATTCGTGAATGGATTAATAAATTGTGGTATATGTATACCATGAAATATGATGTAGCCTTAAAAAAAGATGGAGAGTTTACCTCTTTTATGTTTACATAGATGGAGCTGGAACATATTCTTCTTAGTAAAGTATCTCAAGAATGAAAGAAAAAGTATCCAATGTACTCAGAACTATTATGAAAGTAATTTATAATCTCTCACACTTTCATAAGAAAGATAAACCATAACTATAGCCCAAGACGATGGAAGGAAGAGGAGGGGAATGGGATGGGAGGAGGGAGATTTGATGGAAGGAGGGGGAACGGTGGGACCATTCTTATGGTTCATATTGCAAGTGTACATGTCAAATCTATTAAGTATAGAGTATAAATGTCTGAACACAATAATTAAGTAAATAAGGTGAAGGCTATATTAATTAGTTTGAATGGTTCCTTTCTAATGTCACTATCCCATTTAACTTGGAATATCAATCCAACTTTTACCTTCCTGCTTCATAATTTAAAGAAGGAACTAGCATTAGCCTACACTGATTTCTAAGTTTTTAAAGTTACTATTATTTTATTTAAAATTGCTGGTAAGGTGTTACTCTTTTAAGTGTAAAGTATAATTGATGTATACTACTTACTATTAAATAAAATCACTATCATATTGCTACCTATTTAGGTCTTCATGTTTTGATTAAAAACATTATTGCTTTATTTTTCTTATGGTAAATGTACTTACTTAACCATGATTATCTTATATAATACAATATAGAAATTGGATTTTTACCTCAAAATGAAGTAAATTATTATATGAGCTTAGGTCTGTTTCTAGCTTTGGTTCAATGATATGTTTGTTCCCATATTGGAAATGAATGATTTTATTTATTATATCTTTATCTTATATGTAATACTAAAATTTATTCATAATTATCAACAGTATTTTTTAAAATATCAAATGGTCACTTCAATATGTTGATGAAAAGTCCTTCTAACAGATACGTATTTTTTAAGTGTTTATTACTTGAATAAAATAGCATCCATATTCCAAGAAGAGTTAGCACAATCTATAATGTACTCTACATACAATGAAAATATTTTTTGGTAATAGTATGTAAATGATGTTGGTAATTATTCACACATTGCCATAAATATGATTATTTTTTTCCATGTATGTGAAAATGCATTATTGTTTGCATTGTGAACAATTCTGAGTTTTGTTTTGTGCACAGCTCAATAAAAATTTGCAGATTTTGTTTATTTTCAGCACTCACTAAAGGTTAAGTCTTATTTTCTTTTCCTTTAAAATCCCTGTGCATCTGAAGAATTTTTATATCACATTAAACACAGAGCTACTAAGAATTCAAAAATAAAAATTGCCTTTTGAAAGTTACCAATCATTTGGCTCAGCACCCGTAGCACAATGGTTACGGCACCAGTCACATACACCAAGGGTGGCAGGTTCAATCCCAGCCCGGGCCTGCTAAACGACAATGACAACTATAACAAAAAATAGTTGGGCATTGTGATGGGCACCTGTTGTCCAGGTACTTGGGAGGCGGAGGCAAGAGAATTGCTTAAGCCCAAGTGTTTGAGGTTGCTGTGAGCAGTGATGCCAGGCACTCTACCAAGGGCAACTCAAGTGCTGTGGGTAAGTCTCTTTATTAAGACTCTGTCTCTAAAAAAATTAAATAATTAATTTTAAAAATTACCTATTATTTTAAGACTTATGAGCAGATTTGTGGGGCACGTAATTTTCTTCACAAAAAATTTTGAAAAGTGAAGGTTTATGTAAGAATCAAATGCCATTTTCCAAATAAGTTTTGCATAAAATATCTATATCATGTAAATGCATTCATAATAGTAATTAATGGCAGATTAGCCATTAGTTATTTATTCAAAATAGTGTTTGAGAATGCTATAGGACTAATATATAATGACTTCTGTAAAAACTTATTAATGAAAGAAGTTATGAATAATTATTTGAATTATCTATAAAAATTTTTCACACTTATAGAAAAAGTGTGATTGCTTTTTAGCTGTCATTACAAAAAACACTCCAATTCGTTTTTAACCTATTTAAATATTAAACTTTAGTTATATATCCATGGTAGCAATTAAATGCTAGAAATTGTTTGTATTTTGTCTAGTCAACCTATAATAATTAACTTCAGTGAACACATATCTGAAACACATCTAACTTTAGTAAGCCTCATATTGAAAATTTGTACCATCAACATCAGATTACCCCAATAAACACGTTGTAAACACTAGTATCAACTAGGTTTTGCCTCTGTATTAATATCAAACATTTCTAAGGATGTGGCCAACCTATTTCTTTTCTATCACCAACAAAGCCACAAACTCTTTTCACAATTCTATGTATGCAATTTGGTGATAATGTTCTACCCAATCAACATTTCTCTCTTTTACTTACATGAGTTACCAAAGTCAACTTAGTCTTTTTTTTTTTTTTTTTTCCTTTCCCTAAGAATTTAAGTGTCAGGCTTTGAAAAATTCTGGAAGTTGCAGTGTGATTGTTTTGAAAGCTCTCCGTTGACAGCATTACATATAATAGGCCAGCAGGTGTGTTCAAAGGGCCTCTGGTGCCCAAATTCCTTCTCTTCTTCAGATTTGCTGTCAAATCTGTCTCAACCAAAATCTAGGCTTTGTAGATATCTTGTTAGTGATTTTATTTTGTTATCCTAGGATCTGTAACCAAGTAGGTCTTTGATTAGATTGTATAATTTATATAATTTCAATAGATCTAGGCCTTCGTATAAGCTAATTAGGTATTTTGGATGGAAAGTGTAGTTTTGTTTAAAAATAGACAAATTTTGTGTACTATATTATAATTTTTATTTTGTTTGTATTTCCCTTTATGAAAACTATTGAAGATTTAAATGTAAATCTTGATATGAGAATATCAGATCATCTGTGTTCATAGATACAAGATTTTCCATTGTTTTGTTATTAACTTGCTTCTTCCACTACTTGCTTTGATTTTTGCCTATTTGATTAATTTTATAAAATATTATTTCATACTTGTTTATTTCTTTGTTTCTTTTATCTTGCTATTTTTCTGTTTGCTGAATGTCTTAGAGAGTACCCTTGGGGACTAGAGGGGGTATAGGCCTAACAAATCTGTAAGTTACCCCAATTGTCCCTGAGCACTGATAATTGTCCATTAATTGATGAACTACTTATTCAAAGGCAATTTATCGGCTCTCCATTGGTCCCATAGAAAACCATCATAAAGACATTTTGTCTCATCAGTCGATGAGAGTAGGTTAATTTTGTTTAGTACATATTCAGATATCAATGACTTTAGTTGGGGAACCTGAGAAATCCTTTGCAGGCACAAATATTAGGTTGACTATGATGTATTCTTTCTTATTTGTTATGAGTTCTTTCTATCAAAGACACTATCTCATCGTAACAATTCTATGCCTTTAAGGTTGTGAGATAAAGTTAAGTATTGGTTAATTTGGGATAGGTGGTAAAATTGACTTTGAAAAGAATATTTAGGGCACTCTGGAGACACCAAAATAATGTACTATAAAGAGCAAAGCATCTCAAGAATGGAAGAAAAAGTATCCAATGTACTCAGCCCTACTATGAAACCTATTTATAGCTTTCATAGGAAAGCTGTAACCCAATTTTAGCCCAGGAATATGGAGAGAGGGGAGAGGAAGAGGAGGGGAGGGTGGAGAGTGGGTGGAGGGAGGGTGATTGGTGGGATCACGCCTATGGTTCTTCCTATAAAGTTACATGTGAATCTCTCTAAATGTAGAATATAAATGTTTTAACACAATAACTAAGAAAAAGACATGAAGGCTATGTTAACCAGATGGATGGAAGTATTTCAAATTGTATACAGAAATAATACACTGTACCCCATGATAGTATTAATGTACACAGCTATGATTTAATAAAAAAAAATAAATTTTTGAGATAAAAAAAGTAAAAAAAAACAACATGACATTTTTACTTATCCATGGTTTCACAAAAATTGCTCTAAAAAAATCTGAAAGATAATCATACGCCAAAACATGTGTTTGAAAGGCTGACGATGTACTTTCACAATAAAAATAAAACAAGAAGTGTCAAAAAATAATGAAAGAATACAATATTTCAAATTTTAATAGTTAGATTCTTTAGCTGACATTCTAAGGACCAAATGCTAAGTACAGAGTCCAATACAATTTTGAAAACTCTCCTGCTGCTCAAACATTTTGAAGCCTACTCGTATGTTGATTGTTTCTCTACTTCCCTACACCATCCACATTAGACTACTTCTAGTTCTGCTTTTCTTTCTACTGACATCCTAAATTAACATCTCTATTCAGAGTTTTCTTAAGTAAAGAATAACGACACTGTTTTTTTTAAACAAAGATATAGCAAGCCAGGCACCATGACCATAGCCTGTGGCCTATAGCCACAGCCACTTTTGAGTGTGAGTCCAACTTGGGCCACATGACGAGACCTTGTATGTTAAAAAGAATGTATTATACCCAAATTCTTGTTATCTATCTATCTATCATTTATCTATAAATATATAGAGAGTGGGTACCAAAAATGTGTACACAATTTTAAAAAGGAAAAATACTATATTAAATTTATATTACTCAAGTCATGTTTGACTTCTGCAATTATAAGAGGTGCTCAATGTGACTTGTATGCTTTGTTCTTGGTATGTATTGAGAAATAGTGTTTTGCCAGCTATCTGGCCATCCCTTCTCTGAGTCAACCTGATGCATAATATTGACCATCACAAAAATTTATTTTTCTTGGCCACCAGATTCTCAAAACATACATAAAAGTTTATGAGCACACATGAAACTGCTTTTCCCCAATATTGTCAAAGTAAAATTATTCTAACTGCTTGTCACCACTAATTACTATACTTTTATTTAAATACTCCTTTTTTTATACTTTTAGTCAAATTTTCTCCTTGACTTATTTAAAGTCATGCCTGTATGACATCTTATCAAGTTCTCTTATTACCACTAATAACTTGTCATTTTATGATGGACTGTTAAAGTTCCAGTTCCATAATTCAGATCTTTAGTTACTATTAATCCTGCAAATTAAAGAGTAGTATTGCTGCTATTAAACACTATTCCAAGTAATGATACCCTTTGTAGACAATATAAACATGACAGAACACCTCCTTACTCTGGAAAAGTGTAGTACACATATTTTAGGGGATGTAACATTGATTTATTATTGTGTTAATACCTATAGACCTATAGATCCATTAAGGTTGATTACATTTCATAATCAGCAGCAAAATATTTTTTTTTCTTTTTTTAGATCATGTAGGAGGATCAAGTTTATTTTCAAATCACAGATCTGGCTAATTGTTATGCAAAGAGATTAATTTGACGATTGATTACAGTGTGTGACTCTCAATTTCAGTGGTCTGTTCTCTTATAGGAAGTCAAAAGAAATATATGTGTTTCATGGGGTAAAATTAATAACAAGTAGCAAGAGAAACCTAAGAATGGTAGTCCAACCTGGAGGAATTGGATAACTTCAGGTGTCCTCAACGTCGTACACTTCATCTTGGCTGACATTATAAATAAAGGTTTCTTGCTCTAGAGGCATAGAGAACTAGCTTAAATGCTTCATTCCGGATAACGAAGTAGCTTTGGGTTTCATTTTGGCAGAGCAGATGAAGGTTTACATTATTGCTTGTACTTCATGCTCAGTCCTATTTACCAATAAGTGTGAGGTGGAACAATCTATCTAAGAACAAATAAAAAGTATTCTGCTTATTTTAGATAGATTTATGGAGTGGTTGGAACATTCTTCTACTCATGTTTTCTTGTTCAAGTTTGGGAAATACTAGGGTACAGTTTCTGAGTTTTTGGTAGTCTTATAATACTTTATTTTAATTTTTTTACATTTCAGATTAATGGGAGCATACAAACAAGTAGGCTACAATGTTTGCATTTTTTAGGTAGAGTCCCTGTTATAGCTGTGTCACACACCCAGGAGGGTGCCATACACCCTTACATTGTGTCCATTAACTGGGAGCACCACACTCTCTTGTAATACTTTAAACTTTTTGACACAATTGTTTTCTAGTGTGCTAAGTGCTACTAAGCAGCCACTGTCCTTACCAATGAATCAACAAAAGAATCAAAGACGAAAACAGGGCTTGGCGCCTGTGGCTCAAGTGGCTAAGGCGCCAGCCACATACACCTGAGCTGGCGAGTTCAAATCCAGCCCAGGCCCTCCAAACAACAATGATGGCTGCAACCAAAAAATAGCCAGGTGTTGTGGCAGGCGCCTGTAGTCCCAGCTACTTGGGAGGCAGAGGCAGGAGACTCGCTTGAGCCCAGGAGTTGGAGGTTGCTGTGAGCTGTGATGGCACAGCACTCTACCCAGGGGGACAGCTTGAGGCTCTGTCTCGCAAAAAAAAAAAAAAAAAAAGAAAAAAAAGACAAAATCAGAATGAAATTGTATTGATGAATATGTACTATGAAAATTTGTAAAATAACACTTTATTTTCCAGTCAAGTAGATAGTTCACGAGAACTATTCTACATGATGGTGACTATAGCTAATAACAATATATTGTATCTGAGCAGTGTCTGGGTTACAGATGACCTGACTTATGGAGTTCTGTACTTATAAACAGGCTCCCAAGGCTCTCTATTAAATTATTTAATTTATAGTGAAATAATTAAATTAATAATTGGGGAACTAGTTTCTTCAGCACATGTAAATAACCCTGTGGTTCCTTGGTTCAACATCTTCATGCTGGTGGCCAGTCTCACCATTTCTATGGTTACTTCCAACAGGACTTTTGACTAAACTTTTTAATTCAGTTTTGTGAGTCTGTGTTTCCCCTTATGACCTGCCTCCAAAATGAAAGTTTCCTGCAAGTCCAGGTGAGGGAAGAGAAAAGTGGTTACAATGAAAATAAAAATATAGGTCATAAACATAAAATGTTTGATTTTGAATCAGAAGTTTAGTTTATTATACCTCAAACAAGAAACAGTACAATTAATCAAAGTATGAGCCTACACTATTGACACTTCTTTGCCATCTTAATGGTAGCTTATTTATGTCGGCCGTGAGAAACCTGGAGACCAAGTGGGCATGAAATCATGAGAGGTTTTTTCCACAGTTTGTTGAGAATTGAATATTTTTCCTTGCAATAATTGGTTCAAAGCCTGGAAGAAGTAGAAATCAGCTGTGCAGGGTCTTGTGAATAGAGATGATGAAAGCGTTTCCAGGCCAGAGTCTGCAGTTTGAGCAGCTTTATTTGTGTGACCTGTGGTCTAGCATTGTCTTGCAAGAAGATTGGCCTGTCCCTATTGACCACCTCATCTGCTTTAACCACAAGTGCTCTCATCATTTCATTCAATTGGTTGCAGTAGATATCCGATATAATCAATTGACCAGCTTTCATTAAACTGTGGATAATACCAGTGCTAGACCACCAAACTGACATCATTAGCTTTTCTTGATGAATATCTGGGTTTGGACTGGGTTTTGATTGCCACTTCACCTTTATTCAACCATTGTGTTGAACACTTGCAGTTGTCAAAAAGGATCCATTTTTCATCACACAGAATATGGTGCAGAAATGGTTGACCTTTATGACATGACAGCAAAGAAAGGAAAGCATTGAGATGATTCTCATCTGATGCTCATTTAATTCATATGTAACCCATCTTTCCAGCTTCTTTAATTTGCCAATTTGTTTGAAATGGTTTAACATTGCTAGAATAGTAACATCAAATGTTGCTGCTAATTCATGCTTAGGTTGTGATGGATTTGCTTCCACTACAGCTTTCAGCTTATTACTAGCCACCTTGACCATGAGCCCACATGCCACATTTAAAGATTAAAATCACCTGAATGGAACTTCTCAAAACACTGATGTACTGTGCATTCGTTAGCCACATCCTTCCCAAACACTTCATTGATATTTCAAGTTGTCTGCTCTGCACTGGTTCCACAAAGAAACTCATTCTGGAAAATAATATGAATCTTGGCCTTATCCATTGTTTCTCAAAAATTGCTCTAAAAAAATTGAAAGATAATCACAAGTCAAAACCTATATTTGGAAGACTGAGAAAGTATCTTCACAACAAAAATAAAATAAGAAGACTCATTGTGAAATGACCAAGATACCAATTGTCAAACTTAGTGCTCATAGAAATAGAACTCTTCATACTTAATAACCTGTAATTAAGCTAATAATCAAGCATTCAGAAAGAGGCCGGATTCCATCATTCATTTGGAAAGCATTAGGCTTCCGTTCCTTGACTTTCAGAACAAATACAAACTGAGACTAATGGTACATGTGAAAGGCAGTGTTCCAGTGAAAGAAAGCATCATTTATTACTAAGCAGCACAGTGGATTCATTATTTAAATGGAAAGGTTTTTATTGACTTGGTTAGAAGATCAAAATAACCATAATATTCTTATCACTGTGGCATTGATACAAACATTAGGTGAATTTTAATCTTTAGATATATATTTTTTAATTTTTCCTATCTAAACTTGTATGAGAGTTTGTTTCTACACTCTTTTTGTTTGAATTAAAAGAAAGAGCACAATAGTTTCTGTAACTTATTATTACAGTTCAGAGGTATGCTTATCATTATTATTGTTATTATTATCACTACACATGAGCCACTATAGTATTATCATTGCTGTTATTATTATTACTTTTATGAATGCTGTATATGCTCTGTTCAGCAGGAATCCAAGCTACATACAAATCTGACCTAAAGGATATCCTTAGAAACACGAATCATCTGTAGCCCAGGGACCACTGGACTTGCAAATTACTAGAAGAGTAAATTTGAAGCACACTCACCACAGGTAAGTACGTGAGGTAAGGCCTGTGTTAAATAGTTTGGTGCAGCTATTTCACCATACGTACATATATCAAAATATCGCATCATATACCATAAATATGTAACATTTTTACTTGTAAATCAAATGCTTTTTAAAGAAAAAACTGCTGTGCTCCTAAAGATTTGGCTGAAAGAGGATCGACGGAGACATTGAGAATGTTAAAAAGTTCTAGCAC
The DNA here is from genome assembly GCF_000181295.1 of Otolemur garnettii. NCBI lineage: Eukaryota > Metazoa > Chordata > Mammalia > Primates > Galagidae > Otolemur > Otolemur garnettii. Next base: position 19,512,390 of record NW_003852412.1, read on the forward strand.
ACTTAGAAAAAGACTGATTGTTTTATAGCCATCTTAACAAATAACCTTCAAAACTGGTTTTAAACCTGTCTAATAAATCTATTTTATTTCCGTAATCAGAGTAACATTTAAACACAAGAACTGGTTTTAAACTTCCTTAATTAATCAACAGCTCAATTCAGTGAGTATAATTTTAAGAGCAGCAAATCAGTGACACCCTTGTACTTTGAAAGTCAGTACAGGTGAAGAGACTTTTAGGCTGATGTCAACCCCCTTGTGCCTTTGTAACCAACATATAATATGTATCCAAGGCTATCACAAACCTGCCTCAGCCTCAAGGGTCAATACAACCCACCACAAGTCTTCCCTAAAACCTAGTATGAGATTAGTACTTTGCCTTTCATAGTGCGGCTATGTCTGCTATTATAGATACTCATAAATATTACATTCCAAATCACATTTTTTGGCATTATCAGTTAACAATTATTGAACTTGGCTCAGCGCCTGTGGCTCAAGTGGCTAAGGCACCAGCCACATACACCTAAGGTGGCAGGTTCAAATCCAGCCTGGCCCCCCCAAAACAACAATGATGGCTGCAACCAAAACAAAACAGCCAGGCGTTGTGGTGGGCGCCTATGGTCCCAGCTACTTGGAAGGCTGAGACAGTAGACTCACTTGAGCCCAGGAGTTGGAGATTGCTGTGAGCTGTGATGCCACAGCACTCTACCCAGGGGACAGCTTGAGGCTCTGTCTCAAAAAAAAAAAAAAAAAATTATTGAACTTCAGAAAACTTGCCAAAACCTTCATTTGAATCTCTGAATGCAAAGATCACTGGTTTTTAATTTAAAAAATCATTTTGTGTTTAGAACAAAAAACAGTATTTCCTGTTTCTATAACAGGGTGTGTCACATTGTAATAGAATATTACTGAAGTAAACATTGTGAAAAATGTGAATGATTACCTATTGTCTTGGTCTAAGCTATCATGTACATAATTTCTCTTTTCCCCTCCTAGTCTTATTTTTTCTATTAATTAGAATATACTTTTTATTATGTGTGTGTATTTCCTTTAAAAATTAGTACATCAATAGACACAAAGGTTAACTATATATAATTATATAGAGGCCAACAGCATCTGAAAACATATTAAAAAGTAGAACTTCCATAATTGGCCATCTCCCTACACTTAATTTTCATAGACTGCACATGCACCACGTTTATGCGATGGAAGTTTCTTATGTTTCCTATGAGGACCACCTCCATATGTTGACCAGTTTGTTACAGTGCCTTGGGAGGTCAACTTACAGGAGTTCTAATGTGTATTAAATAAAACCATTTTATTATATTTTCAGATAACATTGACCTATGTGCACTCAAGAACACAGAGTGCAGTAAAAAACAGAAGACAATCGAAGAGGGATAAAGAAGGATGAGGAGTGGGGAAAAAATCTACCTAATGGGCATGTGTACTGTGAAAACTATTTTGGGTGACAGGAACACCTACAACCAGGACAAGCATTACAAAAGTGACCCATGTAACCTAAAACGTTTTCACCCCTATATATTGTGAAATTAAAAAGAAATATATATACACCAAACACATATATATATATATATATACACCAAGAATTCTGAAATGAAGAAACCCCAAAGTAAGGTATATAAATTACTGTTAGAAATTGAGAGGCTTAGGTTATTGCTTGATAATTCTTAGAGATTAAATTTTTTTTATTTTATAAAGTGTGTTCATTTATACCTATTTATATTTAAAAATTCTATAACCAGAAAAATATTTTAACATATTCAATAAATAGTAAATTTATTTATTCAAAAAGCCTAATTCTTGTAAATTTGGTATATTAGTTAAAGCATAGTGCTATACAAAAACCTCATGTGAACACACCAGGGTCTGGTTTCCAGAGCTTTGCATTACTAGTGAGAAAATTTATGTTTGCCTTCTTAATGGTTAAATCGGATTGTATACTTATGGTCTAGTGTCTTACTTGATGAAATGACAGCATTTGTAAAGTTATAGGAATAAAAAACTCTGTTGGTGGTAAAATACTCTGTTTTGGTGATATAATAAAATTTTCAATATGTACTAAAGTGTTTTGGGGTTTTTTTTGTACTAAAGTGTTTAGTAATGATCTTAAGCAGTTAGAACTTGAACTTGTTCTAGAAATGTGATTGGGTTAAAGCTGATGAAGAAATACAGTTGAGAGTATAAGCCAGAAGCCCAACCCAGTAGGAGCTTCTTCTCATAAAATCTTACAAATGGCACCACGTGAGATTCCCAGGCAAGCAGGACAGACCTCAGAAGAGTCACTGCACTTGTGATGTTTTGTGGCTCATTCCCACATGAACACATCACACCCTCTGTTAATGTGAATTGCACTGCTGGATCATCTTTGTTAAGGACCATTTTTAAAACACTTTAGTTCCTCTCCCACAGTTGCCTTCATCTGCTAGTTTTGCAGAAACAGGCTTTAAGGGATCTAGAAAGGTGAGCTGCCAAACAAAATGTGAATCTCTCTGACTAGGAAGGTGAAAGGTGGCTTGATCCTGACTCTATCACATCGTTATAATATCAAATGACTAGTATACATTTTATCCAAATTCTAATTTTATCTAATGTTCTCCTCCAGATGATTCTTCACAGCAGATATAATGTCATTTTCCTTTTTCTCATTCTGTACATAATTTTGATCTAATCAATTTGTGATTTTTTTTTTTTTATTCCTTCAAGTTCCGTAATCTGTCAGGCTATATGAGAAATACACATCATGGAGAGACTATTCAAGACTTCCTGTCATTGCCTCTTTGGTTGTCACTTGATTCTTTATTTTTCTATAAATACTTTGTAAGTTCCATTAGATTTCAAACATCAACTCTACACAGAGTGTGGAATTTCTGTGAAAGGGAGATTGTCTGCAGAGCACACATCTAGCACCCTTGGGGATTCCAGACAACAATGATACTTCTGCTATTTAAAATGCAAGTCAACCCTCCACCCCTCACCACCCTCAGGACTTCAGTGAGAAGTATCCCCAGACTGCTTCTGTCCTCACCCTAAGGAACCAACCCATATATATGCTTTGAAAAACACATTCAGGGTTCATACATTATTAAAAAATAAACATAATAAATCATTTAACCATGCAATTTCCAAGCTACTGATTCTTCAGAGTTTATTTGTGTACAAGCCTCTAATAATTTAGAAGAAGAAAAAGATAAAACTCTTCACTGTAAAAGTTGCAGAAGGTAAATTATAACTTTGGAATAAAAATGGGTGTAATATTTTTTCCACATTGATTGCTATCATGAATTTCAATTGCACTACAGCCTATAAATAATATTGAGGTAATACCTCATAGATTTCATTATGAGGGCTCTGATTCCAGGTAAATTTTAAAGATATTTAGTGTTGATGTTCATAGTTTTGCATTATTGGTTAAACAATACTTCAAATGCGTTAGTAACATATAGAAAGAACCCTCTTTCTTATTTCTTTCTCTTTTAAGTCTCATAGAATCTGTGTGAGGATGTGTTGATAATTTTTAAAAAGAAGTACTACATTCACTGAATTTTAGTGATAGCACAGCTTGTAAATAGTAAAACTGAGAATAATCTATATTCTAACATTAGCCCCAATGCTCAGCCAAATAGATCCTTTTAACAAAAATAGTAAATATAAAAATTAAGAGTTCTGGATGATTTCCTTAAGAGATCGCAAATTTTAAAGAATGTATTTCCAAAAGGAAAGAAAGGGACAGATAGAGGACAAAAAACAACCAAAGAAGATTGTTCATCCAATAATTAAAAATGAGGGAAAATATCATCAATAATACTTTTTTTGAAAAGTGAGAAAAAAATCAGAAAACTATCTGTGTAAATGAATTAGAGAGTTTTTAATCTCTCTCCAATTAAATGTTGTGAAATAAAATATCTATTTATAATAACGATAAAAAAGCATGAAATCATTATAAATGCATTTACTAAACATATATAATAATCAATAACAAAAAATTAGGATTTTGGGAGATTATGCAGGATAGCAAGAATAAATAGAAATATAGAAAATGTCTCCAAAAGCAAAAATCAAATATGGCAATATAGAGAGGAAACATGATAACATATATCTAAAATTGCCTTAAAGACTAAAAGGGCTGGGCATGGTGCTCATACCTATAATCCTAGCACTCTGGAAGGCTGAGGCAGATAAGCTCAGGAGTTCAAGACCAGCCTGAGCAAGAATGAGAACCCATCTCTACTAAAAATAGAAAAACTAGCTAGGCATTGTGGTGAGTGCCTGTAAGCCTAGCTACTCCAGAGGCTGAGGCAAGAAGATTGATTGAACCCAAGAGTTTGAGGTTGTGGTGAGCTATGATGCCACTGCACTCAACCCAGAGTGACAAAGAGATTTGTCTCAAAAAAAAAAAAAAAAACCTACAAGAAAAATTAAAGCAACAGTGGGAATTATTACTATACCATATAGTGTAAAAAAAAACAAAACTAGAAGTAATGATTAGAGAAATGTTTGAAAGAGTGGGAGATATTTGAATAAGTCTGAATTTTTTTGAAAATGATTCATTTCTAGCTATACAAAAGTCCAGCACATCATATAGTGCAGTTAAGAAAAATAACATTCATATCATTATTTCAATATAAACAAAGTGACTTTTTGTATAATAAATTTCCATTCCAATGCTTTTTTTTCTTTTAGGTTTTTGTTTTTGCTTATTTTTTGTTGTTTAATTCTTCTCACGGACATACACTCAGGTTCTGAACTCATTTGTATTGCTGTATTTAGACTTAACAGTTTCTCCCATATAGTAATAATTTAAGTTTTAAAAGAAGAATTATTAACTTAAGAGTATGGTATTTTAAAAATAGAAATAGTTATCTGAGTGCTGGTAATATTGCTTATATAAAGGAATCTCTGCCAGGGGCTTCCACTATCCCATCCTCTTCGCCGCTTGTCGGGGCCTGGGACTGGCCAGCTCTCAGGCAGGCTTATTATCTATTGCCTGGATAAAGACCGCTGTGTTTTCTTGCTGGGGAATAATTACCCTTAGGTGCCTGAGGGCTATTTGCCTTAGCAGAAGGGAGAGAGAGAGAAAAACAGTCTTCCAGGGAGAATAACAGTCTTAGTAAGACAGTGAATCTCAACAGTCTTCGTTGGGCAAACTCCCTGTGAGCAGGAGAAGAGAAGTATCAGTGAGCAGATCCCTGAAAGAATGAGCACTCCCCACTGCCTTCTCCTGGTTCCTGAGGTATTAGCACCACAAGTGTAGAGACTGCCAATCCCTGAAGTTCTTGTCTCCTGCACTCTCCTGGAGAGCCGAATTCCTTCCCCATGCCCTTATCACCAAGGTGTTACATTACCGAGCTGTTACAGGTGTTTCTTATAACTCTGGCTTCTCCTTCTCACGAGCTATATGGTCTGCTACAGAATCCTTACTGACACAACCCAAATAAATTCCCAGATGACTGGATCTCTCCACATAATCCAACTTCTGATCCCTGAAATACAAATCCCCTTGACTTCCTTGTGATGTTACAGTATCAGGACAGACAACTTTAGATTTGATTTGTGATGTTATTTCAGTCCCTATGCAAAAATAAAATTGGTATGGTTGAGGTTAAGGTTAGAGCTGAGTCTGCAATCTTGGAACCAACCTCTTGAAATGCTGAATAATTTTTCCTCAACACTGAGCGCTGTAATACTCTGTTGTTTTATTGAAGGAAGAAAAAGAGTCTAAGAGATGGTTTTCCTTTCTTATACAAGCCTTACTTCTATAGAACACAGGCAGCCTCTGAGAGTGAGGGCCTTCCTGAGGCTTGCTTAGTGGGATACTGGCGTCATGCTGTCAGCCTGAGCTCAGCTAAGGTCTGGAAAAGATCATCAGGAAGCTTAATACTGCTGCCCTGGAAAATTCTTACCTTATAGCTCCAGGAGCATTTGTCAAGGTAAATATTCCATCAAGAGTTAATTTAGGGGCTTACTTATTGGAAAGACTACCAGCGTTCATGTCTTAAATGGCTCAGATTGAATCTAGGAGGCTCTGAGAAAGGCTGTATATGTTGCCAGCTTCCCTTATTTTGAAATGATGCTTGTGAACTCATTGTTAACTTTGAATATATCTTTTGGCTTTATATGTACTAAACTTAAATATGGAAAGAAGATAAAAATTTTAATTTAAAACAAAAAAATAAAATGCACTCATTCACCTTTGCTTGACTTCCTTTGGTTATAATCTTATTTAAATTTTTGTTATGTATGTAACACTTTTTTCATTTTTTTACTGAGATGTAATTCACATTAAATAAAATCTACCATTTCACATAGAACAATTCAGTGACATTTAGTACATTCACTACATAATTGTAACAATCACCTCTACTTTAATTCCTGTGTATTTTTATCACAACAAAAGAAAATCCTATACTGATTAATTGGTTACTACCTATTCTATTCTCCTCCAAGCTCTGGAAATCACCAGACTGTTTGCTGTCCCTAAATATTTACCTATTTTGGATATTTATATAAGATAAATCACATAAGATACAACCTTTTTTTGTCTGGCTTCTTCAACTAGCATCATGTTTTCACGCTTCATGTGTAGTTTAAGAAGTGTCAGCATTTCCTTTTTGTTTGTTTGTTTGTTTGTTTAGTTTTTGGCCAGTGCTGGGTTTGAACCCACCACCTCCCTCATATGGGGCTGGCGCCCTGCTCCTTGAGCCACAGGTGCCACCTAAGTGTCAGCATTTCATTCCTTTTGTGTCTTTGTGTGTTTTACCATGGTTTCATCCATTCATCTGTGTATAATGAATGTGTGTTTCACCACTATTTTATACATTCATCTGTGAATAATGAATGTGCGTTTCACCACTGTTTCGTCCATTCATCTGTGTATAATGAATGTGTGTTTCACCACTGTTTCATCCATTTATCTGTGTATAATGCATGTGTGTTTCACTGCTGTTTCATACAT
>NW_003852412.1:19520008-19561349 GCF_000181295.1 Otolemur garnettii
TGTTTCATACGTTCATCTGTGAATAATGAATGTGTGTTTCATGACTGTTTCATACGTTCATCTGTGAATAATGAATGTGTGCTTCACCATTGTTTCATACATTCATCTGTGTATAATGAATGTGTGTTTCACCACTGTTTCATCCTTTCATCTATTGATGAACGTCGAGGGTGTTTCCACCTTTAAGCTATTGTGAATAATGTTGCTATGATTATTGGTGTACAAATATCTTTTTGAGTCTCTTAGGAGAATTTCTGGTTTATATGCTAATTTTATGTGTAATTCTTTGACTACCCTCCAAACTGCTTTCTATAGTAATTGAACCATTTTACATAGATACCAGAAAACTTCAGGATTCCAATTTCTCCACATCCTTGCTAACACTTGTTATTTTCTTGTGGAAGTGAAATGGTATCTTATTTTGGTCTTGATTTGCATTTTTCTAAGGAATAATAATGTTGAATATCTTTTCACATACTCCTTGGCAATATGTATATCTTCTTTAGAGCTATATCTTCTTTAGAGAAACGTCTAATCAGGCATTTTGCTTGTCTTTACATTGGGTTGTCTTTTTGTTTTGAATTGCAAGCATATTTTATAAATTCTACATACTGAAAAGATGTTATTATTTTCATAAATATCATTTAATTTTGGAGCTGAGAGCTTCACTTGCAAACCTATTATTTGTATTTTAGTTATTTTAATACTGTATTTTCTGTTTCTCTTATGTTTATTATTTCATTATACATATATTATCATAATAAATCTAACAATCCAGTATTGAATTTGACATGATTTGTATAGGAATTAAATGATATGAAATTCTTAAATATACAGAGATTATCATTAGATTCCCTGCTTGAAGGAGTGTACCAATTATATACTATTCATGGAATTATATTTTCCATTATCTAGTATTTATGTTTTCTCACTCATATTTTTTTGTCAGTGAAATTGTAATATCTGATTCTAGCAAAACATTGATTGTTGGGTGGACAGATGCATGACTAAAAGGGTGAAATGAATAATAACATATCCGTCAAATATATTAGGCATGTCTTTAAGAAGTCCTACAAATAACATTCTTATTCTAGTGGACTTATAGTTTCCCACGGAGAAACTTAAATAATAAACCTATTGTTATGACTCTGACTTGATATTTTTATATGAGGATACATTGCTTTACATTTGTTTAAGAAGCATCAGTGATTACTCAAATGAGAGAATATGATTTTTTTAACTCTCCATAATTCATAGTCTTAGCAGTGGCATATAATATTTTAATAATAGTTAATAATTACATAGTGTACATCCTTCTGAGGAATCTTAGAGAAAAAATTATTTTTGTTTATGTAGAGAATTGAAGCCGTTGTTAAAAGAAAAAAATGTTGGAGAAATACATACTAAGACATTTGATATAAGTGAACACAGTTTTCATGTTTCATAGTTAATTGATTTTGACACAAATTATATTTACCAGCCCATCTTTTTCAGTACAGTAAATCAAATTACTGCATCCTTTAAAAATGTAAAACAGATGTAAATATAAAATTGTTGACCAGAAAGCCTTTCTGTACTTTAGAAATTCTCTAAATTATATATTTTGCTAAAATAAAACTTATATCAAAATTTAAATCTCTTGTGAATATCAACAAAAATGCATAAAGAGGATACAAAATTAAGCAACACTCTATAGGAGATGTTTGTTAGAGAAAATTACCTTCTAAGGATACTTCTGAAATGCATGTGATAATATTGACATTAGTAAAAATGAATCATTAATACAGGGTTAATTTTGGATAAATAATTTTAATAAAGAGCTAATATGTAAAATGTGTATAACCTTTTTATAATAATAAAACTATATCATGTAAGAATAATATTTAACACCATTTTATTGAGGAATGGTAGAGATAATTTTGTCTTACATAATTGATGAAAAACTATATAGAGAGATATTTTCTATTACGAAACATGTTGCATAAGTTAAAAACCAATAGAAAGAAAATGTTCATAGTAAAATAGCTTAAGAAAAAGTACCTAGGAATGTACTTACAACCAAGTACATAGAAAAAGAAAAGTAACCAAAGAAAAAGAAATCATTATATCAAAATGACACAATCATATGTTTATTGCAGCACAATGCAAAATTGCAAAATATACAATCTTTGCAACCTAAATGCCCATCAACCTAGGAGTGGGCAAAGAAAATGAGGCATTCATACATCATGGAATCCTACCCAGTCATAAAACAGAATGAAATAATTTTGTTTGCAAAATTTGGATGGACCTAGAGGTCATTTTCTCAAGTGAAGTAACAGTAAACCAAATGCTGCATGCTCTCCTTTATAAGTGGGAGCTAAGCTATGAGTTCACAGAGTAGTCACCAGGACAGTGCAGTCTCAGAGAAAGTTGTGTAAGAAGGAAATGAGGGGATAAAATCCATCTATCAGGTGCAATGCACACTATTCAGGTGATGGTTATATTAAAACCTGGACCTCATTACTACACAATTAATCCATGTAACAAAAACACATTTGTGTCTCTAAATCTATCAAATCTTTAAAAAGATAAAACAGTATTCTCCTATATTCAGAAGGAAGAAAAGATTGTAATCAGGTTCAGACTCAAATATGTTTGAGTAAAACAAACAAAAAACCCTACTAAACTGTACATGAGACTAAAATATAATATCAATGCATATCATTGGCCACATCTATGGCATGACTTCATGTGATTACCATCATTCTGATACTTGCTGTTCTAACCAACATTTTCAGCATGATTCTAAGGCCCAGACACTCAATAAGCAGAAAAAGAATGTATGTGAGATCCCAATGATGAGTATAGAAAGATGAAGCTTTATAGGCTCTAGATTCAGGGCAAGGGTGAAGGTTTAGTTGTTAGTGAAACCGAACAACCCAGAGTAACAATGGCATCAAATAAAGAAAGCCTTGAAAGAGAAAGGATTCATCAAGGTTGAAGAAGACATAATACATTCTGGCTAAAAATAAGCCTAGGGTTTCATCCGGTAAACAGTTGTATCGCCATTCACTTCTGAGTAAGTAAAAGTTATTTGAAAGTTATGGCATTCATACCATTTTTGCTTATATTTGGGGGGTTAATGGAAATTCAAGGAAGTTTCTAAGAACTTTTCTGGATAAACAGGCTCTCTGTATTCTATATGTATGGCTTTTGTAATTCACTCTCAAACGGAGAGGCAATAGGCATTGGCCTTCAGTGTACCTCTTCTTTGAGCACAGTCTTGATTTGCACACTGTCCTGGCATTTTTTGCTTCGCCAGGTGTAGTCTCCTGATAAGTACGTGCTGTTCTTTGCAGAAATTCACACTGCCGACCTTGCAGTGTTCAGCTATGGAAGGGCTGCCACTGGCAGCTGCAGATTAATACCAACTTGAATCTTGTTGTTTTGATTAAGGTCTAGGGGTTAGAAAAATGTAATTTGTACTCCACAAGGTAATATAAAAATAACATAACAGCAATTAATCCTTTTCTTTCTGATGACAATGATAAAATGCCCTTGATTGCCTTCAAGATCTTTGTTAGTATCCCAGAAAGCAAATTTACTTTCTGTGGTGTTTATTTATGAAAATGTATTTTTCATAAATTCAATGTTTAATGTAAAACTTTATCAAGCATTTTTTAAAAATGGGCATGTCAATAGTATCATCAGAGGAATAATTTGTACAAGCTAAAACAGTTTATTTGAAATCTATTTTTTGAAATATATTTTTAATAAAATACATAAGTGTTCTATACATGTGCCTAAAAGAGTGATAAATGTATTTCTGCTAATCAGTTCTGTATTACAAATTTGGTAACTGCAAATATTTCTAATGAAAAACACATCAATCTGATGGAATTAAGCCATCAATATGCCTAATTTAGACTTAATCATTTTACTTAAAATTCAAAACCATTGTTTTAAACTATATATGTTTATTTTTGTTTAGGATTCAGTCACCTATATTGCTCTCTGGCCTCCCCAAGTTGGTTTGAATATGAATTATCTAAAATTCATGAATTTCTAAATGATTTGATGATCTCTGTAGGAATTATGGATATTAAAAGAATGCCACATCTCAATTTTCTCTATAAACTACCTACAAGGTCCAATAAAACTCAATAGCCAACAACATATGCCATTGAAAAATTACAAGCATGGATAAAAAACACCAATGAAGTAAGCAATGGCAAGAGTAACATCCCCTAATAATCTCACCTTTGTCCAGACATGAATATTCGTGTGACATGATGTGGGCATGTCCACTGGATACCTGTGACTGATAACAAAATCTCTAGTAGTTGGTCATAAATTTCTTGTGGTTGTTAGCTATTCAAGTTCTTATACTAAAGAAAATTAAAGAGTTCTTTGGATGTCAGAGTGCTTGACAGAAAGGCGTTCACTGATGACCATAGTTCCAACACATGACAGGGGCTCTGTCTTCTTATTGCTTTTGAATCACATCGTTTCATTTCCATCACTATTATTGCACTATTAATGGAATATAATCATTGCTGACTTATTATTTCCACGTCCTGCTCACAAACATTAAAGATAATTATTAGCTGAATAAATTTAGCTTGCCTAGAAAACTATGATATAAAACATAGAAGAAAATCTCAGATCTGAAGGAAGATCTAGTCTTAACTAAAATTAAGAATTAAAATATTCCCATAGCCTAGTGTTCTTATAAACGTAAGAGTGCTTCTTCTCTTTCATGGCAGTCTTTTCAATTCATAAGCTAATTACTATAAACCAGGTTGTGCCTCTGAAAAATTAGTATGTTGAAACTCTAATCCCCAGTGTGGTAGTATTTGGTATTGGAGCCCATTGGAAGTATTAATAATTAGGGATACATGAGGTCTCAGAATGGGATCCTCATGATTAATTTAATGTTCTTAGAAGGAAAGGAGGAGTGATCACTGTCTTGCTCTATCATGTGAAAACACAGCAAAAGGCAGCCATCTACATGCCAAGAACAGAACCCTCACCAAGCACAATCTGGTGGGAACTTTGATCTTGGACTTCTAGTGTCCAGAACTGTGAGAAATAAAGACCTTACTTAAGTCATCTGGTTTATGGTATTTTGTTACAAGAGCCTGAGACAGAACAAGGCATTGATCTATGTAGTTCCCCTTCCTCATACTCTAAAAAGAAATAACTACAAACAAAACTCATAGTAAATATTGCCAAACATGGATATGAGTGTCGTCTTTAACTGAGATAAGAAAATAAGTATTTAAATATGGAGAGAATTGCTCTTGAAAATTTCTGAATTCATAAGAATTAACTCCATTAGTGTTAGAGAAAGTGTTCATTTTCTTCCTTTTATGGTCTTGAAGATTATTGCTTTAATCATCTCTTATGCAGATTAAGACAGACTAATGAAAAGTCACTGGGGTCATAAAAACTAATGTGAAATAATCTAATATTATCTATATATGACACAAAAATTACGTTATTAATATAGGATCAGGCAATCAGTGATTTTTCTGAAAATTTAGCAGTGATGTCTCTGCTTTATTTTTTGGTCATTGTATTCTGAGAGTATCTTGGATTTGATCTTTAATCAAGAGTCATTTTTTTTTTAACTTTAGCATATTATTCACCTCAAAGCCTGGAATTTTCAAAAACAGCAAATCGTGGCTCTTTTATTTCAATGGTACATGCTTTACATTATTTCTCTGCTGTAATAAGTTATTCTCAATAACAAGTGGAAATCAAGGCAAAACTTTGAGCAATTTAATTAGCTAAATCACCTGATTCAGTATGAATGTTCTCTACCTGAGACATGACTTCAGACTATAGTATTTATAAAATAATAAGAAATAGATAATTCTACACTAATAGTGATAGATCTTAATTGCTGTATACTTTATACAAATTATACAATTGCTGTATACTTTATGCTGTACACAAAAATACTATGATCTTGTATGTCACTTCCCACATTTCGGATGGATAGCCTGTATCAAGGGCAGAACATTTGCACAATACTAAAAAATTGTTCATATCCTCTCTTTCCACCCCACCTCTGTCTTCCGGTATGACAGATATGATTTCCAGGGTAACAGACTCATTTTGTTCATTCCAGTATTTCATATAGAAGGAATCATAATATATGCACTATTTGGTATGATTACTTTATTACTTTATATATCTTATTTTTGAGAGTTGGCCTTGTTGTAACATGTATCATTAATTGTTGACTTCATTTTATTTATGGGTAATATCAGATGATGTGACTGTACAGAAGCCTGTTAATTTTCTTGTTGATGGATGCTATATTTTTTTATACCATGGATACAACCCTTGTATTGTTTTTGTAGAAATATATTTTAATGTCTCCTGAGTAAACACCTAAGAGAAGAAAAACGGAGCTGTAAGGTCAATGCTGAGAATTTTTCCAAATGTTTCATCATTTCACACTCCCATCAACAATGCGTAAAAGTCCCATTTGCTTCTTTCACTGGAATTACTTGGTACAGCAGTTTTAATGTTAGTGATTCTAATACTTAGTATTTCTGGTTTGATTTTGCATTCCACTAATAACTAATGTGTGGAGTACTTCTTCATGTGATTGTTTGGCATTCATATGACTTTCTTTCAGAAATCTTTAAGTCTATTTCCTATTTATTTTATGTTTGCCATTTTTAATGGGTTGAAGAAATGTTTTATACAAATTTCAAAAAGAAAGTTTTTGTTACATGTACATTGGAAGAATTTTCTTCAAGTCTGTGAATTACCTATTTATTTTTTAATGACTTTCCTAACAAATGCAAATTTAAAATTTTTAATATTTTTATTCACACATTCTGTAAGATATTTTTGTCTGAACCATGATTGAAAAATCCTTATTATCCTTATTTTTTATAAGGATATATTTTGTTTTGTTTTATATTTTACATTATGTCTGTTATCAATATCAGTCCATTTTTAATAATTAATAGTTGCACATACTTATAAAGTACTTGTAATATTTTGGTGCATACATATACTGCATAATGATCAAATCAGGAAAATGAGTTGTAATTACCTCAAGTATTCATTATTTCTTATGTTGGGAACATTCTCAATCTTTTCTTCTAACTATTTTAAAGTATAAAATAAATTACTGGGTTTTTGTAATACATTGTGACACAGGGCTAATTTTTTTCTAAATATAGAAATTACATGTAACTATATGTATATAATGTACATACACACACACACACACACACACATATATATATATACAGTCCAGCATCATTGTTGAAAATATAATCCTTTTCTCATAGAATGTTTTTATCCATTCATCAAATAACATATCATAGGTATGTGGATCTATTAGTGGATTCTTAGTTCAGTCTATTGATTCATTTTGATATACTTTTACTAATATCACACTGTATAGATTACTGTTGATTTAGAGTAAGTCTTAAATTCTGGTAGATGAAGACTACCTTTTATTCTGCTCATTGAGGAAAATTTGAGCTGTTATAAGCCTTTTTGCCTTCACAAATATTTTAATCTTGTGATTTTTTTCTATATGAAGATTGTAAATATTTTTAGGATTTCAATGTATATAGATCGTTTAGGGAAACAATTGTGTCACAACAATATTGAGTCCTTAATCCTGCAAATTTCCTCAAAGTTTATTTACTAGGAAAGTTTGTTTAATATCATGTGTATATTTTGTATGTATTTATTTTGCTACCTTAGGCCATAAGTGTTTGATGATTTGGGGTATATGTAAATTATTTCTTAAATTTCAGTTATATGACTTCACTATTCATAATATCTGATTCATAATATCAATAAAATCCCAGGGATAAAAAATCATATTATTGAATATAATGAGTGTATTCACATTATTGAATAATATAGCAGAAAAACAAATTCTGAACTATACCTCATAAATCAGAATACCAGTTATCCTGGGAGCAAGGCTTACGAAATGGAAAAATAAAAGTGGGTTCTGACACTCAATGTTCACTTTATTGGTTTGAGTGTTGGTTACATAGTTGTGTGCTGTCAATACAAATTCATTGGAAGGTCTCTGTATAGTCATAATAATGCCTATTCTTCATCTGTGTATTATACTTAAATAATTTGTACATAGTAGGCTCTTAATATACTTATATGAATCCCCCCTCTGTAATCCTATGTATCATCACTGTGTGCAAACAAATATTCTACTTTTTTATATTAAAAAAATCTTTTACTCCATTTTTCTTTTCTCTTTCTTAATCAAAGTGTTGTCATTATCTCTTATCTTTACCATTATTAATTCTTTAACCTACAGAAATCTAGATTACATCCAAACCATTGCATCTGTTAAAGATTTCTAGTATTTACTGTTTCAAAAATCTATGGTCACTTTCAATTCTCTATCTTAGTTTAATTAACCTCAAGATAGGAAAATTTCTATATTGGCTTCTGTGATAGAGCTGGAAACACCAGCTCAGTCTCTGTTATGGGATCCTCATTGTCAATCCAACTTCAAAATGCTTGAGGACAACCAGGTCTTCTTCTCTCTATTTTCACCTCTCTCTAGATAATTTCATGTAGATTTAACTATTATTCTTATATATTTAATGTCTATTTCAGGATGATATTATCAATATCTTACTTGATAGTACTTGATAGTTCTAATTTATGCTTTTTATTTACATAGATATACACACAAATACACATAAACATTTGAATTAATATATATATTATATATATTTTATACGTATACATATATATGTATATATATTTTCTCTATACACTGCAGTCAGCTACCCAAATCTGTTACATTTACAATGTTTTCTGCCTCACTAAATGGCATAGTATCCATCATCAGTTGATTCAGCTGATAATCCAAAAAGCATAATGGCTTCGTCTTTTGTCTTAATTATTGTGTTCAAACATTCTGCTCTACTTTTGAATGACCAACTAGCATTCTGCCAATGATATTAATTTTGTTGATCCAATGTGACTGATTTCAAATTGATGCTGATATCATTCATGAATATTAGCATATTTATTTTACCCTTTCACCTATGCTGTTCAATAAATAATGAATGAATGACCAATAAAGAAGCAGAAGGGCAGAAAAAGCAATCATAATACTTTGCCCTCTTCCTTAGAAAAAATGTCCCTATTTGCCATCACTCTGTCCTGGCAACAAATTTATCTGAGATGATATCCTGTTGGTGTTTTGTTCTGTATAACTTTAAATCCACAGTAGACTAAACTGTATACATATACACCACATAATCCACATATTTCTATCATATCACATGCTGAATGTTAAAATAAAACTATCCGTGGGACGTATTAAGTCTTTTGCCTTTTGCAGTACCTTCAAAAGCACAATCAATGCAATAAGCAAGACCTATCTATGTGTGTGTGTATACATTTATATAAAATCTGCACACCTTGGTGTTAGAGTAGACTTTATTTTAGATCAAGATGTGAGCATCATATCAGAAATTTAGGCTGAGAAAGACCAATGAAATCAATCAAGAAGTAATGCAGAGGACAGTATGAAAAGAATACTGAGGTACACAATAGCTGAGAACAACTTAACCACCAAAAGCTCTTTTTAGCAGCGGAGTTCCATAAATGTAGGTCAACATATCAGCATAACAACAATAAAAAGTCACATATTTATATTTCAAATTATAAAACATTCTAAAATATTTAACAACACAGTTAAATATTTTTACATATTACATATTAAAATAATTTCTCACAATTTGAAGACTGTCTCTTAAGAAGGGCATTACAATAGTAGAGAAGAGTTTACTAATAGAATGACATATCTCCTTTTTCTAAAAAAGAACAAATATGTTATTTTTAAATTAAAAATATAGTATTTCCATGTAAAATCATAAAGTGACTGAAAGTACTAAGAAACAAGTGTTAATCAAATGAGCTATGATTGAATTGGCAACAAGATGGGGAACATGAAGAGATGATAAAGACAGCTAGCAAATAAATAATTTGGTTCAGTAGGGGAGAAAATTAAATTAACCACTGAGAAGAAAAAGAAAGAAGTTTCTTCTTCATAGCTTTAAGCCTTATTGAAAAATCAATGGATGCAGTATGTTGAACCTGTGACTACATCCAAGAACGATGTGCATTAATTATTGTCCATCAGAAATGTCTGCTCGGGTGCCTTATTGTGCTGTCCTGGGTGCTTAAAAAGGATTAGACTTCAGGATAGGGAAGGGTTTTTTTTTTTTTAAATAAGAAATATAAGGAACGAATAATTTAGTTGCATAAAAAAATGGAAACAACATCTCTTCATGAGTAGATTTAGAGTTAATTGAATAAACCAGGAGATACAAGCCATAGTGCAGAAAGGTATTTGAAGTACAGTTCTATGCAAGAGAGAAGTACATCCAAAGAATATGAGGAATTCCTACAAATCACTAAAACTGGCAAAGAGGAAAAGTGATATAAGATATAAACAAGAAAGTTAAAGAGGAAATAAAATGGCCAATAAATGTGCATTTGAAAATGTTACCCAACCTAGTATTTGAAAATCCAAACTAAAGTATTAATGACACATTTATGTGGCATGCCAATCAATTTAAGTCAATAGTATATCTGATTTTAATGATAGATATATAAAAATATATTTAAACATTAATTTTATTTTTTTATTAAATCATAACAGTGTACATTAATACTATCATGGGGTACAGTGTACTGTTTCTCTATACAAGTTGAAGTACTTTCATCCAACTGGTTAATAAGAATATATTTAATAAATCATCTATTACTGGATATACTATACTGTAAATTTTATTCTGTGCTAGGATAACAAAAATCATGAACAATTCTTGTCTGTATGCTTGCAGAATAAATGCAATTTTAAAGGAAAACAATTATACTTAATTGATGCTCATCAAATTGTATATTTGAAATTCCATGGCAGAGCATATGGCTTTTAATAGCTGTCAATAAGTGCTCGATTCTTTCTTCAAACTTCATTAATGTCCATATAAGAGTCTCCAATATTTACTCTCATTTTTTTTAATTTTAAAGATAGAAATTTTTTTAATTAAAAGTGAATACTTTTAAATAGACATAATTCTGTATCCTATCATCAATGTCAGCTATCTTATTTAATGATAAAATTAATACAAGAAATGTGTTAATGGAATAATAGTTGTGGAATTAGCTATTAGAATAAAAGCAATGCCTAAAATTATTAAACATATTGAAAGAATAACAAACATTTCATATTTTAAATTGACAGATAAAATTATATTTATCATGTACATATAATGTTTTCAATTACATATACATAGTGGAATGAATAGCTAAATAACATTTTCATTACCTCACACGGCTATCATTTTGTGGTGTAAAATTTTAAATTAATTCTCTTAGCATTTTTCAAGAGTATAAACTGCTATCAACTACAGTCACTATAGTCACCATATTGTACAATAGGTCTCTTAAACTTCTCCTATCAAACTGAAACTGTGTATCCTTTGACTATTAACTCCCCAATCCTCCCTCTCTCAATCCCTCATCACTTGTCAACCACAGTCACTCTCTGCCTTTCTGAGATCAACACTTTTAGATTCCACATGAGTGATATTTATGAAATATATGTCTTTTGGTGTGTATCTTATTTCACATAATTAAAAAAAAGTTTATTTTAAACTCTGTTGAGAATTTCTTCACATGAAAAAATATTTATTTCAGTGTATAGTTTAATAATTTTTGTTAACTGTATAGTTATGTGAGATAAACTGCAATCAGGATAAAGAATATTTATACCACCCTAAAACTCAGAACCCTTTGAAACTGATCACCTCTGCTGAACCAGCCACAGGCAGCCACTGATCTTTTTCTCATGATCATTTTGCTCTAGAATTTTATATAAATTGAATTAAAAGTTATGTTGAAATTATGCCTTTTATTTTATTTACAAAATGTTTTCAAAATTAAGCTAGCTTTTTGTGTAAGTTAGTTGATCATTCCTTTCAATTTCAGAGTAACATTTTTTATAATACAAAAGTCCTATGAAGAACTAAAGGAAACTTTGGTAAATAAGAGGGTAAAAGATTAAGATGTAGAAAAATGTATAGACTTTATAAACTTTTTAAGTAAAATAGGCAAATCTTTAAGTGTTTAAAAAACATGAGAACAAATCAAGCAGGCAACTAGAATACCTGAATCAGTAGTTTGACTAAAGCGATTATACAGTTAATACACAAGGTCTGAAAATTAAGTTCACCAACTCATCCTAGACAAACTGCTACACTGCTCCTTTGTGAAAGCACCGCCCTGTGGAAAGGTATATGCATCAACCCCCTTCAAAGCAATTTTAGAACTCTTTCTGGAAAGACCGTAAGAGCTTCCATTGTATTACCCCGATGTCTTGAACGTCATCAAAGTGTCTTCCTCCCAATATTTCCTTTAACTCCTGGTAAAGTAAAAAGTTATTGGGGGCCAAAACAGGTGAGTAAAAAGGGAGTTCCAATACAGTTAATTGTCTACTGGCTAAAAACTCCCTCATAGACAGTGCCATATAAGGTGGTGCATAGTTGTGATGCAAGAGCTATGAGTTACTGGTAAAAACTTTAGGTTTTTTTTTTTTTTTCCATTTATTTATTTATTTGAGACAGAGCCACAAGCTGTTGCCCTGGGTAGAGTGCTGCGGCATCACAGCTCACAGCAACCTCCAACTCCTGGGCGCGAGAGGTTCTCCTGCCTCTGCCTTCCAAGTAGCCAGGACTACAGTTGCCGCCACAATGCCCAACTATTTAGGTTGTTTTTATATAACTTTTTCATGCAGCTTTTTTAGCAGTTCCAAAGAGTAAACTTGGTTAAACGTCTAGTTGGTATAATTCATAATGAACAATCCCTCTGATATCAAAAAAGGTTACCAACATCATTTTACCTCTTGATTTGATTTGGCTGAACTTTGTGCGGTCATAGAGAATTGGCTGATTCCATTGTGCACTTAGATGCTTTGCTTTAGGGTCATATTTGTACATCCGTGTTTCAGCACTGGCGATAACATGGACCAAAACATTGTCTTACCTCTCCAAAAGGTCTTACCAAGCTTTGACTTTCCTTTGCCTTTGTTCATTGGTGAGCTTCTCAGGACCATGTCTGCCCACAACTTCTTCATGCCAAGATTTTCAGGTAAGAATTTCCTGTTTCTCTGTGGAGGTTTACGTGGTCTGCTATTTTTCTCATGGACAGCTGATTATTTTGATACACAATTTTTCCAATGTTTAGGTCGATTCTGCTCGTTGCTGGCTGCCCTGACCTCTCTTCATCAGTGACACTTTCTCTCCCCTCAGTAAAACGTTTAATCCATTTGTACACTGCCATTGTGTTCACAGTATTATCCCATAAACCTGGACTCACATGTCCCTGATTTCGCTTCCACTCTTTCCAATTTATGAAGAAATTTTTGAATGTCTTCCATTGCTCTCATTCAAGCACAGCCATTTTTGCTATGACACACAAAAACAAGCAACAGTAACTATGAATTCCACTCAGTAAGACACTGCTGGGTGTCCACGAGAATACAATTGTCAGATGCTGATATACTAAAGTCAGAAAACATACTGAGCTGTTTTTTCAGTGATGCCAACATAGCATATGCTGGCAAGTTTGCAAATTTAATTGTCTCGTATTTACACAATCTTATTTTTTCTGAAAAGTTGGTTATTTGCTGTTAACTAATTTATTTCTGTCATTAACAATTAACCAAGTAACTTATAGATTTTCTACTCTAGTTCTCATTTCAATGTTGACCTATCTAAAATCAGTACAGGCTTTTGAACTCTGGCAAAAATAAAGTATGTAATCTTAAGGATATAGTATGTGTGTAAAACTATTTCTAACTTATTTTCTGTTGCATCTTGCTTGTAAAGACCATTTCTTTACATGTAAAAGATACATATTCATTACTTTATGTAATTTTATTCCAAAACAAGCAATTCGTCTAGCGTTTTACAACACTGTCTTCACCTTGTACTAAAATTCTTTGGCCTACTTGGAATTATGGCACTGGTATTCTGGATGATGATGCCAAATATACTGGAAACTAATGGTAAAACCATTCTTTCCTTGGCTTCCATTATAGGAATAAGGTTCAAGGCAAAGCATTTTCTAACGCCTTCAAACATAATCAGTGGTACAGAGCACATTAATGAGGAGAATGTATGATAACTGAGATAAATGACGTTATGGAACATTTGATACCTGAAAACGAGCAAGTTCTGATGGAAACAAAAGCAAAATGAGAGGTATGCTAGAGAGGCAACACATGACTACCAGCAGGGAAAATTAAACATAAAAAAGGACAGATTGGTCAAATGCTGCAAAAAAAGAAGAAGAAAATATGTAAGACCCTTAGACTGTATTAAATTAAAATGCCATTGCAACTGGTGTAGACTTATGTCTTCATAACCAGCATGGAGTCAGCAGGGTGACAGTCTCCTTCATCTCTACATGATAGGACCCTATGGTTGTGTTTTAGTTTTTCTGGAATAATATGTATATTTTTTAATTTTCAATATTTAAATATTTTGACATTTTATTTAAAGAACACAATGCTTTACTAGATTAAACTGATACATGGCTATTTTAAAAATAAACTATAATGCATTTTTTACATGGCTGGATACTTTCTGAATAGCCCTTGTACATAACTGTTAATAAAATCTATAAATTATGTTCTGTTTGCAAAATGTATTTTTATAATTTGGTTCACATG
Source organism: Otolemur garnettii (assembly GCF_000181295.1). Lineage (NCBI taxonomy): Eukaryota > Metazoa > Chordata > Mammalia > Primates > Galagidae > Otolemur > Otolemur garnettii. The sequence continues at coordinate 19,534,758 of NW_003852412.1, forward strand.
ATGCAAGATATAGCACATACATCAATGTGTTTCAAGCGCAGAAACACGTAATTTTCCTGAAGAGTAATTATTTCATTCCTACAGAGGAATTTTTCATAGTAAGAAACTGCTTTGCTGTGAATTTGAATAACTATATTTTATGTATAATGATCATTGTAATTTGTTGCTTTGCAAAGAGTAGGTAATGCATATACTAATTTGCATTCATACTTTCGCTAGTATTTTAGAGTTTGTGTTTATATTTAATATTCTGAAATATATAGTTATGTTCAATCTGGAAAATAGCAGTTTTCACTGATACTTTCTTGATATTGCTGCCTTTTTTCTAATTGGAAAGAATTACAAAACATGCCATCAAGGAATATAAAATTAAATATTTACATTTTCTTTATTCCTTTCTTTATTTTAGCTACAACACATTTTGATATACACTGACTTACTATTTCCAGCAGATTGTGGTTCAAATTATCTGCTGACGCAGGTTGTGGTGATGAAGAAGATTAGATAATAAACTCTCAGGTCTTAAAACTTTTTGAATGTATTACAATAAATATTGTGGAGATGGCTAAAGCTAATTCATGATTTTTGTTTCTGTTAGTCAGTTTTAGGAATCAAAATGATTTTTAAGCCTTTCAGATGACTAGTTTGCTATGAAATATATTGGGACTTCTATTCTGACCTTTAAAAAATTAAGTTCACTAGCCTTTTCTGAGTATCACATTTATATATGCTCATTGTAAATCATCAAAAACTTAAATTAGAAAATAAAAGATTAACTTCTATGACACATATCACCCACCATATGTAGCCATAATTAGTGGTTACATAATCTGGTATTATTACCTCCCAGTCTTTATACACATATGCGTTCACACAAGTACTGTGAGTCTTTCAGCATTTTTTGCTGGATAAAAATGGCATCTACTATGGGAAATATTCATACACACATAAAGATATATACATAAAAGTATCTATGTGTATATAAACTTTTAATAAGACACATTTATATTTATTTTTTTATTTTTATTTTTATTTTTTTGAGACAGAGCCTCAAGCTGTCCCCCTGGGTAGAGTGCTGTGGCATCATAGCTCACAGCAACCTCCAACTTCTGGACTTAAGAGAGTCTCTTGCCTCTGCCTCCCAAGTAGCTGGGACAGGCACCCTCCACAATTTGGTTGCAGCCATCATTGTTGTTTGGTGGGCCCAGGTTGGATTCGAACCCACCACCTCAGGTGTATGTGGCTGGTGTCTTAGCCACTTGAGCCACGGGGGCCAAGTTAGCACATTTATATTTATTTCATAGTAAGTTTTATTGAAGGCCATGTCCTTAGTGTTTTAATAAGGTACTAATTGGGTTAGATTTTTTATTAATTTATTTATTTTTAAATTTTGAGACAGAGTCTCACTTTGTTGCCTCCAGTAGAGTGCCATGGCATCATAGCCCACAGCAACCTCAAACTCTTGGGCTCAAGTGATCCTGTTGCCTCAGTCTCCCTAGTAGCTGGGAGGCACCCACCACAATGCCCAACTAGTTTTTTTTTTTTTTTAAAGATGGGGTCTCACTCTTGCTGAGGCTTGTCTTGAACTCATGAACTAAAGCAATCCACCCTCCTCACCCTCCAGAGTGCTGGAATTACAGGCATGAGCCACCACACTCAGCCTAATTAGGTTAAATTTATTAAGTATAGATGGTCTTGGAAACATGTGATCACCCAATACTGCCTAGAATTCCATGCAGATAATGTAATTTCAGTCTTTTCAAAACATTAGCATAACCAGGGATGCATTCACTCATTAATGACCTGAAATTTTAGTCCTCTATTTTTTTTTTTTTTTTAAATCTAAAGGGAAGAAACTCTTAGTAGAACTCTTTTAGGAAATAGGTTGAAATTCTGGTTATAAAGAACAGAAGTATAGTACCCTCTACCCCAAATCCTACCCTGAATTTGCTGTCTAATCAATGTTACAAACTTAATAAACCCTAAACAGAATTCTTAATTTCGAATCCTTCATTTTTTTTACATTCTGTCCCTCTTAATGGCAGTTTCATCTTATCATTTCTCAAGCCAATAGAATCAGTGTAACCTAAAAATCTCTGGCTTGTTTATATCTCATACTCACTCCATTCAAAAATATACTTCGAAATACCTATCCTGAATTTGATACTTCCCCCTACATATACTGCTATTATCTTCTTTCGTGTCATCTTAACCTTACAACAGGTCAACTTCAGTAACGTCTTATCTGGTCTCCCAGTTGTGGCCCTTACAACCTATCCTCAAAATACCAGCTAATGTGACACTTTGAAAAACAGAATTAAGTCCTGTCATTTTTTGCAAAACCTTTCAGTAGTTTCTCATTTCACACTGAGTATATTTAAAATTCTCTTAACATTTGGGGAAGAAAATATGTGATTGCATAAATATCTGAAATAATTGCTTTCAAATGATCATTTAAAAGTAAATAGCAGCTCATTCAACTAACATTTTGTTTTGTTTTGTCTTTATATATTTATGCCAGGAACTTTACAAGATGTAAGATATGCAACAAATTTTATATAAAATTTAAAGTATCCACGTTTCTATAAATTATTGCATAGCATGAAGAGTGAAGTAGAGAATGCCAGTGGGAATTTCCAGGAGTGGAACACTGGACCAAAACTCAGGGTCACTTGGGAACACATGTGATCAAAATTCCAAATAAGAGAAAAAAATCAAACCTTTTCAGTAAGGAAATACTATGTATGATGTATTAGCTTAAGAAGAAAAATCCTGGTTTGATCTCATAAGAGAGCTGTGTGGTTAGGCCATTTTGGATATGGTGCTATCTTTAATTCAGAAAGACACAGAGGGAGAGTCATACACACACTTATGAAATGAGCAACACAGGATTGATGTAGCTGGATAAGAAAAAAAGATGGTTTTTCTTTCAAAACCTATTCTCCTTTGTAGTTCATATGTTACTTCATTAATATAAATAGAAATTATAACTAATATTAATTTAATAGGAATTTAAGTTTTCTTCAAGATATTAGAATTATCTCAACCTGTGAAATCTTATGTTTGTCTTGTGCTTTCTAAATAATCACTCATGTTATCTTGTTCTATCTTTAGAATTAGTGGACAACTAGAACGAAAAGAAAGTATGTTGAATTTTATTGGAGTTAAATTGACAATCAAAATCAACATACATCTTTGCTCAGTGTTAAGCCCATTAACTCATTATTAAATTTAGTGAAAAGAAGCTCAAATGAAAGAGTTAATATAAAAAGTACATTATGTGATGTTTCAAAGGACAGATCTGGCACAAATATAACACTAATTTCTGCCACTTGAAATACATACTTTTAATAAAAACCATAGTTTATACAGATAGCTTAACCTTCATTGGCAAAAAACTTTTTCCAGGACATTAGACCTACACTCAAGATCTAACCCTCTACAAATAATAACAACAAAACTTGCATTCAAGACCCTTTGTCAAATAGTACATAATCCTTTTCTGTGGAAAGTAAATATTTTAATCCATATAGATTCATCATTTTATTTCTGTATATTTATTGGTAAAATAGTTAACAAGGAAACATTTTATTTCTGAGAACGGAAACAAAAAAATTATTTTTTCTCAGGTTTAGAGAGGCATCTGGCCAAGTGCAGAACTATAGCATAGAACTTGCAGATATGTGTTGGGATTGAGGAAGTGAGGGTTGTAAGTATTGGCAAAAGAGAACAAAGCATCTTTGAGTGGTTTTCACTTTCCTAAATACATACATAAAAAGGTTCTCTGGGCTATAAAAATGAGCAGACTTGTGCTGGAAGGCTGAGCTAAAAAAAGAATTGATGATAAGACTGACCTCTATTTCTCGTGACATCTCCATACGTTTCTCCAGCAGTATAGGCTCCCATAGAGCTCTCTTAGTGGGGAGAGAAAATTAACATCAGTATAATCTGAGTAAGTGTTGCTAGGAGCACTTTGGTAAAAAGGACTGGTTTCTTTTAAAGTTCATCATGTACATATTGTGCCATTCCCAAGAGGGAACTGATAATTCTAATCTCCATTTCTAGAGCTAATTAATGTCTCCACCTTCTTCCCACTCTGTCTATTTCTGGAAGCAAGTTTTTCATTCCAAATCTTTGAGGATTCTAAGTCTAATCATATAAAGTTAAGATGTATGAAGCCTTTGAATTTTTTCAGTCTTTTTTACAGTGAGGGGCACCAAATATCCTGACATAAACCATATAGCCAGAGGCCACATGGTACCTTCAAGTAAAGCAAGGTGGAGGAAGAGACTGATGTAACCTTTTTTTCCTATTTCACTGCTTTGCCAACTATACTTCAAAACCTATATGTCATCTGTTATGCTCTTATGGCCAATTTATTTTCATTTACCCAGGAACAGTTTATAAATATCTTTCATTGAAGAGGAAGAAACAATAGGTGTGTTAATATTTCATTGGCCATTGTCAGTCTCAGCAAATGCAAATTATTCTTCAGGGCAACAATTAAATATGACAGAGTTCTGAAACTTTGTGTTTTAGTCTAAAATTATTAATCAATAATTCTATTTGAAATTTAGTTGGAAGGATATTAAGAAGGCATACATTCATATAGATGAAAGATGTGTGTGTTTTTTAGCAATCTGATTAGTGACACTAATACTTGCAATTTCTTTAATATTGCCATGGCTGCTAAATAAAAATAGAATGTAGAGTAAGGAAAGGTAGATGCATAATAAAAATGTGTTAACTAAAAGTTATCCTTAATGTCATAGTTATAGATTAATCATAAGAAAACATACAAACAGGCTGACCTCAAATAGTTGTGATAATGATTAGTAGTTTTTAGACCTGGAAAAATAGCTTAACCATCCTCAATTTCCTCATCTATTTGCCGAATAATAGCTAAGCTGTAGAGCTTTGTAATGTCTGAGTTAATCCACATAAAGTATATATGAATATTACCTCACATTTCTAGAAAGTCACTATTGCTCATAACATCAAGTTCACAAAACACCATATATTTGCTTTAGTAAAATTCTTGAAAACTTTTAAAAAATGGTAGAAAGTGTATTGTTTCATCACTATGTAATTATAAGATCATAAAAGTAATAAAAAATTAATACAAGGTTGACTCAGCTGACAAAAAATATGCTCACATTAGAAACTAATTTTATCATAAGAATATCAAAGCACATGTCTCTAATCAACAAATTAGAACCTATCAGAATAAAATGGAAATCTAGGTGTATATAACTTCATATTTTTGCCAAATAAACAAGTTAATGTTCTGGGGATAAGAAATAAAATGTTAAAAATAATAAGAACTCGATGATTGGGATTGAATATTATAGGATCTAGTCATTTGGAATTATGCAATATGTTAAAAGAAATGATATTATGATTTCAACAGTAACTAAGAAGGTATCATTTCAATATTAATTAATTAATACTTAATTCAGAAACTCTAAATAGATAGCTTGAAAATAACACAAAAACTACTTGAAGACATTGAAAATTAACAAAAAGCTGATGAACTTTCATGGCAACTGCATACTCATAGGAGAGAAGGAGAAAAGCTGTACAAAATAAATTCCTGATATCTGTGATTAGAGAAGGCTACTGAGAAAAAATGTTAGGCTTTCTGGCATAGAGAACAAGACACTTTAGCCAGTTCAGTGGCCATGGAAAAGAATGAAAAATCCTACAAGGAAAAAAAATCAAGGATGATAAATAGTCACATCCTATTTATAACAATCTCCAAATGAACCCTAAAGCAAACATATACAGAACAGACACTGAACTACAAACAATAGACCTAGATTAAGATTGGAGGTGCTGCTCAAGAAACAGAGTTTGATTGAAGCCCTAGTCAAGACCCTTGTCTGCTAAACAAAAGAAATATTTGTCAGAGAAGAATGATAGAATCCAAAATCCCTGTAACTTTTTTTTTATTTAAGGAACTACCAAACTAGAGCCATAGTCAACTGATTTTCAATAGTTATCAAACACACACACTGGAGAAATGATAGTCTTTTCCAGTAAATGGTATTGGAAAAGTGGATATCCACATGTAGAAGAATGAAATGGACTACTATTTCACATATTTATAAAAATTAACCAAAATGTATATAATATTTACATTTAAAAGATACATATTTGAAACTATAAAACTACTAGTATGAAACTAAAGGGTAAAGCTCTAATGCATAGCTTTAGTCTGGGCAATTGTTTTTTAAATAGGACTCCAGAAACACAGGGAGCAAACGCAAAAATAAGCAAACGGGATGATATTAAACTCAGTTTACCGGGTAGAATGTCTGTGTATGTCTTTTAAGCCCATTGTTCTAAAGGTGTGTTTAAGTTCATTGTTTCTTTGTTTAGATTCCTCTTGAAGGATATGTCAGAGGGGTGTTGAAATCTCCAGTTATTATGGTTTTGCAGCATATTGTATTGTTTAGATCAGCTAGGGTTTATTTTATATATCTCAAAGCATTTAAGTTGGGTGCATAGATATTTAGGATTGAAATGTCTTCTTGTTGTATTGTTCCCTTGATGAGTACATAGTGTCCATCTTTGTCTTTCTTTACTTTTGTTGGTTTGAAACCCAATGAATCTGTAAATAAGATGGTGATTCCTGCTTTTCTTTGATTTCTAAGTCCCTGAAATATTGTTTTCCAATGCATCACCCTGAGCCTTGTTTTCTCCTTGAAGGTTAGATGTATTTTCTGAAGACAGCATGTACTCAGCTTGTGACATTTTATCCAGTCATCCAGACCTGTGCCTCATCAGTGGGTAAATCAAACCATTCACATTTCTTGGAAGAACTTATAACTATTGTGGAGTTCTGTTCATTTTGTTTTGCAGATTCATTGTTTAGTTTTATCACTTGCATCATTGTGGAAACAAGGGTGTTTTTACTTTTCTCATTCTCCATTATGGTCAATGTATAGAATGTATCAGAGCACTTTCTGCAGTGCTGGTCTTGTAGTGGCAAATTTCTTCAATGTTTGTTTGTCGGTAAAAGATTTTATTTTCCATTGAATCTGAAAATTAATATAATAGGATACAGAAACCTAGGCTGAAAGTTGCTTTGTTTAAGAAGGTTAAAGAGAGGTGACCACTCTCTTCTGGCTTGTAAAGTTTCTGCTGAAAAGTCCACTGTCACCCTAATATTTTTCCACTTATAGTTAAGAAGTTAGTTATGCAAAATGTGAATTGAGTCATCTTGGAGTCCTGTAAGTATCTAGTATTTGAAAGATTATCACTGATCACTACAAAAAGCTCTCTGCCCAGAAATTTAAAAATATGGAGGAAAAACCAATACCTGGAATCACATCAATCACAAACTCAACCAGAAAGAAACAGAATTTTGAGCAGACCATTATCAAGCCCTGAACTTCCAACCATAATAAAAAAGCTTCCAACAAGGAAAAGTCCTAGATCACATGGTTTTAGACCGGAATTCTATCAAAACTTCAAAGAACAGTTTGTGCCTATATTGCAAAATCTAATCCAAAATATTGAGAAGTAACCCACCCAACCCCTTCTATAAACCAAATATTGCATAGGTATCAAAACCAGGAAAGAATTCAATAAAAAAGAAAACTACAGAATCATTACATTACCTATTTAACTATAATATCATTAATGAATATCAATATACAAAATACTTAATGAGATCCCAGGAAACAGAATATAATTACACATTAAAAAAAATGCATCACGATCAGGTGGGTTTTATTCCAGGAGTACAGGATTGGTTCAACATATGAATCTATAAATGTAATTGACTCCATAAATAGAAGCAAAAACAAAGACCATATGATCTTCTTAATAGTTACAGGAAAAGCATTCAACAATATTCAGCATACTTTTCTGATAAGAACTCTTAAGAAATATGCATACATGGGACATTTCTTAACTGATAGAAACCATCTACAACAAACTCACAACCTATATCATACCAAATGGTGTACAACTAAATGCTTTTCCACTTAGAATTGGAACCAGGCAAGGATGCCCACCTCACTACTACTATTCAACATAGTATTGGAAGTTGTAGCCAATTTGCCAGACAAAAGAAGGATATCAGGGTATGCAAAGGACAGAGAAGTCCAAACTTCCATTCTTTGCTGATGATATGACCTTATATTTAGAAAATACCAAGGGCTTGACTACTTGACCATAAGACTCCTGAAAGTGATCAAAAAATACAGTAACATCTCAGAATATAAAATTAATGGCCATAAATCAGTAGTTTCATATGCACCAACAACAGTCAAGCTGAGAATAAAAACAAGAATAAATACCATTCACAATAGCTTCAAAGAAAATGACATACCTTGGAACTTAGGAAAGGATATGAAGGATCTTTACAAAGAGAAATATGGAACACTAAAAAATGAAATAGCAGAGGATATTAAAAAATGGAAGAACATACCATGCTCATGGCTGGGAAGAACCAACTTTGTTAAAATATCTAAAACTACTCAAAGCTATCTATAGATTTCATGCAATCCAATTTAAGGTACAAATGTCATACTTTGAAACACTTGAAAAAATACTTCTTTGTTTTATATGGAACCATAAAAAAACCTGACTAGCCAACAAAATTCTAAAATATAAAAACACATCTGGAGGCATCATGTTACCAGAATTCAGGTTATACTACAACTCTATACCAGTCAAAACAGCATGGCATTGGCTCAAAAATAGAGACATAGATCAAAAGAGCAGAATAGAGAACCCAGAGATGAAACCAGCTGCCTATCACCATCTGATCTTTGATAAATCAAACAAAAGCATACACTGGGAAAAGCGCACCTAGTAAAATGGTGCTAGAGGCATTGGTTAGCCACATGTAAAGGACTGTAACTAGACCTGCACTTCTCACCACTTATAAAAATTGAGTCACATTGGATAAAAGATTTAAACCTGAGCCCTGAAATGATAAAAATTCTAGAAGAAAGTGTGGGAAATGCTTGATGATATTGGCCTGGGAAAAGTTTCTATGAAGAAGACCCCTTTGGCAATTGTAGCAGTACCAAAAATAAATAAATAGGACATGATTAAGGTAAAAAGCTTCTGCACTGCTAGGGGCACAATAACTAACGCAAACATACAACCTCAAAAAGGGAGAAGATATTTGCATGTTATGAATTTGACAAAGGCCTAATAAGCAGAATCTTCAGAAAATTCAAAGTAATCAACAAGAGCAAACAACTCCATTTATCACTGGGCAAGAGACATGAAAAGAACCTTCTTCCAAGATGATAGAAGAATTGCAGACACATAACAAATGCTCATCCTCCTTAACCATCAGAGAAATGCAAATCAAAACCACCTTGACATAGCCCCTAACCCCAGTGAAAACAGCTCACATCACAAAGTCTCAAGGCTGCACCTTCTGAGTGGATGTGGGGAAAAGGGAACACTTATACATTGTTGGTAGGATTGCAAGCTAATACAGTCTTTTGTGGAAAGAAGTATGAAGAATCCTCAAAGACCTAACAGTAGACCTTCCATTTGATTCTGCATTCTCAGCAATATGCATCTACCTAGAAGAAAAATTCATTTTATTATAAGAACTAGGATGTTGGCTCGGCACTTGTGGCTCAAGTGGCTAAGGTGCCAACCACATACACCTAAGGTGGTGGGTTTGAATCTAGCCCGAGGCCTGCCAAACAAAAATGATGGCTGCAACCAAAAAAAAGTAGCTGGGCATTGTGGTGGGCGCCTGTGGTCTCAGCTACTTGGGAGGCTGAGGCAGGAGACTCACTTGAGCCCAGGAGTTGGAGGTTGCTGTGAGCTGTGATGCCATAGCACTCTACCCAGGGGAACAGCTTGAGGCTCTGTCTCAAAAAAAAAAAAAAAGAAAAGAATTAGGGTGTTTATCACAAGATGTGGAAACAGTCCAAGTTTCTATCAACTTATGAATGCATAAATAAACAATATATATACTATGGAATAGTATTCAGCCATAAAGAAAGATGGAGACTTTACATCTTTTGTATTTACCATGATGGATTTGAAGAATATCCTCCTAAGAATAGTATCATAATAATGGATAAGCAAGCATCCAATGTACTTAATACATATATGAAACTAGAAAATAAACAACTATACACTTACACAAAAGAAAAACACAATTAAAATAGGGTGGGGCAGGGAGGAGGGAGAAGGAGGTGGGAAGAAGGGTTTTGGGTAAGCTCAAACCTAATGGGTACAATGTAGGGGTATATGGCACACCTCATGGATAAAGAGCTCCTCTACACTTGGGCTTTAACAAAAATCAAACAATGTAATCTAATCATTTGTACCCATATATTAACTTGAAATTTAAAAAAAATTAATAAAATCCAATGAGGACAGAAGATCTTGATATTCATATGGAAAAAATAGACAATGACACAATTATGAAAAAGTACTTAGTGAAGGATAACAGCCCTGTGCATAAAATTGGCAATTATGAAGCTTCTAGAAGAAAATATGGGAGAATATTTTTGGTAATTTGTTTGTAGGTCAAAACATTTTATACAAGACACAGATAAGTCTCCACACACATGTTGGGAGCCCACCTTCTGGGAGGCAAGGACACTCAGTTTGAGGAAATGTACTCGAGTCAAGGACAGAGTGCAAACCTGGCCTCAGTGGTTTTCCTGTTATCACTGGTTCCTGAACCAGATAGGATTGGAGCCAGGCCCTTTGGTCTGAACAGACTGCTGAGGATGCTGTTTTCCCCTAGGCTGTTTTTAATCAAGTTATGCAACCATGACAAGATCATGCCTTCCAGCTACTGTATATAAAAGCTGTGCAATAAAGCTGAGATTGCCACTTCCTATTGAGGACAGCCCTCCTGATCCTGCTGTTCTGGGTCTTTCTTTTCACCTCCCACACCGTCTACTCTCAGGGTCCCTCATAACCTTTGCCAGGCAGGTTCCTGGCACACACACACACATACACACATCTACTCATCATAATTAAAAATTCTGATAGCAAAAACATTCAGTTAAGAAAATAAAGAAGCAAATCATAAATGTTTTTAAGTAGCTGATGAGTTTAGAGCAGCCTGTGTACCCAGACAAGTGAAACCAGGGCCCTGGGGTTAAAAATGTCTGCACTCAAGCTTGATTGGAAAGGAACGATGACATCTTCTTATGGACCATACAGAGTAGAAAATGAGCACTGATTTATCAGTGTGGGTGTATACTACATAGACTTCACCCCAAAAGTTTGCTTTTTATTAGATCATTTGCAACCTTCATTTCCCCTCAGGTGATTATAGGGAAGCTGAAGGAAATACCAATAGCTGAGTTTAAATTTCCCACTAGCCTAATGAAAACAAAATTACATATTTTTTGAACATTTATTATAGGAATGTGATATTCTTGGCTTCTGCCAAATATATAGTCTCACAAACATACTTAAGAAAATAATATATGATTCCTGATTTTTGCTGTGGGCAAAAGATACAATAATTTCAAAACATTCACATTGATTTTCCTTGGGGTTCATATTAACTCCATATGAACTGCATAGAAAATGTTGAGAGCGGGCAATGACTTCTCTATACACTGAATTCTATGAATAGTTCTGAGAGCAGAATCACTGTACTGTCTGGTGATTTTCTTTTGAAAGAAAACAATAACACTTGTACCCCTCTAATATTTTGCAATAATAAAATAAAAAATCAGAGTAATTAGATTAATCCTATCTGTGTTCCAAATAAATCAATCCTAAAATAACTTTGCTAATCTAATAAAATGCTATCAATATTTTGTGGAAATAAATGATAAAGCTATATGAGAGTGGCACTCATATGCTGATTTATTATTATTTTTTATTTATTTAATCTCTTTGTAGTAAAAATACTTATTAAATCTACTCTTTTTTAATAGATTCTTAATTGTGCAAAACAATATTATTGATAGGCACAATGTTATACAGCAAATCTCTAGAACTTATTCAGCATGCATAAAATTTTATACCTGTTGATTAGCAACTCCTGTCTTGTCTTCTTCCGAATTTGGCTACCCCACTTTATTCTTTAAAGAATATAAAACAAATTATGTGGTATTTGTCCTTCTTTGACTGACTTACTTCAGTTTGTATACTGTTTAAAGGGTTTATCAAGTAACATAAGGAACATTTTCTTGTTTTTTTAAGACTGATATTCCATTATATGGATATACCACATTTTTGTTTTGTCCATTCACCCCTTGATGGATGGTTAGTTTCCACAGCAACCACAGTAGTGATTGTGAATAGTGCTACAATGTACTTAATAGTGCCAGTATCTCTGTGAGATGTTCATTTCAATTCTATTGGATAAATACTTAGCAGTGGGTTTGCTGAATCACATGGGAGTTCAATTTTAGCATCTTACGGAATCTTCGTACACGTTTCTATAATGGTTGCACCGTTTTGTATTCCCACCAACTGCATTAAAGAGTTCTGAAATTTTTCATTTAAAATTGGATCCATATCCCTGCATCAAAAAAATTAATTTGAGTCACTGGCCATTTTAAATGGAGTATCAGAAGAATAGAAAAGCAAGTATCGAATGAACTCAATACTAATAAGACACCAGTAGAAAAACAACTACACACCCAGAGGAGAGAAAAACACAAGAATGTTCAAGTAATGGAGGGGGGAGGAGGGAAAGAGGAAAGGGAATGTGGGAGTGGATTTGTAAACTTTCACCTAATGTGCACAGTGTGAAGGTATACAGCATGCCTCCGGGTGAAGGGCTCAACTACAACTTGAACTTTACCTTAGAAATGCAAAAAATGTAACCTAATCATTTGCAACCTCATATTAATCTGAAAAAAAAAAAAAAAAAAACTACAGAATCCCAGAATAGGTAAAGTAATGTAATGACAATCTGAGAAAGCTTCACCTCCAAAAAACTTAACATGTGGATTGGTGATAAGAGTATAAATCCATCTAATCAGGTCAGTCATTTTACCTGGTATTAAAGACCTTTTTGCCTTTGCCAAAGGAGTTTCCACACAGATAAGATTTATATTTTTTGCCTGCACTCTAGAAAGAGAAAACAAGCCAACACAATCTTGAAATAAAGAGGTTCTATTCAAGAAAAAAAAAGGGAGCATCAAATTAAAGAAAATGAACCTATCAATAATTTACCAAAACAATTGCCCTTATGAATTATTTTTCTAGAGTTTTATGTTCATCATTTTTAAATAAAATGAAAAACATTAAAAATGACACGCAAAAAGATAGTAACTAGTACCATAGTATATTTACTAGCATGTGCTACAAAAAATATTTATTAATAAAATTTATTTTACTTTATTGCTATGATACATGCAATTTAACACTTTTAACTAAGTCAGTGTGAAATATACATGTGTACTAGTTTCAGTTACAAAACCCACATGATCAGTTACTCTAATGAGTTGGGGCCTGTTCAAGAAGTCCCACCCTAAGGCTGATCAGCTAGCATTGCTGTATTCAGTTATGATTTAATAAAAATAAAATTAAAAAAAAATAGGATGGTGCCTGTGGCTCAAAGGAGTAGGGTGCTGGGAGGGGGAGGGGAGAGGAGGAGGAAGGATGGGTGGAGGGAGGGTGATTGGAGGGATCACTTGTATGGTTTATCTTACAAGGGTACAAATGAATCTTTCTAAAAGTAGAATATAAATGTCTTAACACAATAACTAAGAAAATGACATAAAGGCTATGTTAACCAGTTTGATGAAAATATTTCAAATTGTATATGACAACACCACACTATACCCCATGATTGCATTGATGTACACAGGTATCATATAATTTAAAAAAAAAAAAAAAAAGGAATAGGGCGCTGGCCCCATATGCCAGAGGTGGTGGTTTCAAACTCAGCCCTGGCCAAAAACTGAAAATAATAATAATGATGATAATAATAATAATAATAATAAAAACAAAGGGGGCTACTGAAGTGTTTTACTGTGTTTTTCTTCTATGAAATGACTTAACTATTCACAGTCCTTTGAAGCTCTGTAATATCCTCAGGGAAAAGAGCACAGTCACAGTCCTTAGGTGAATCTACGACGTCCCTGCTCTAGGCCCAGCAGCCCTGCAGCCCCTCTAACACATCTGAGCAGGGGCCTGTTTCAGGGACCTTCACTTTCTGTTTCCTCTGCTTCAATTGTTTTATTACAAATATCTGCAAGACCTTGCCCTCTATAGGTCTTTATTAAGATGTCACCTCAAAGAGGCTTCTTGCTCCTCATTTTAGAAACTTTGATTTACTCTCTTTTTCCTATTCTCTTTTCTTGCTTTTTGTTCTCAGTAGCTATCATCTTTAAACATAGTATTTAACGGATTCACCCAGATTTTCTAAATTATTAGTTTTTCTCAGTAGAACATAATTTCTATAGGCAAATATTGTTTTCTTTTACTGATATCTATATTTCCAATGCTTAGGACAGAGCCTGATTCCTTGTAAGTGCTTAGTTAATATGCATTGCATGAGTAAATGACCCAAAATATAGATTTTACTCTATCCCATAATGAGTATTAGAAATAGGGTTGCCAGATAAAAATACAGGACAATCAATTTTGTTTGAATTTGAGCTAAAGCAGGGGATAAGTTTCTTAATGTATGTTTCAATTATTCCACACAACATTCTTATATTAAAAACTTTGTTCATTTAAAATTCAGATTTAACTGAAAGACTTGTATTTTTGTTTTCTAAATTTGGGGACCGTAAGTAAGTATTGATATTACCTATCAAACAAGTAGCTTATTTTTCAGCATAGTGATTCTTGTGGGTGAAACTGGTGATATTCAAGATACATCAGTTCAATAAAATGTAATATTTTTTATCTTTGCATAATAGAGTATGAGCATCTAGTGGACCACGTTACCTGATTTTTACTTTATTTATTATTATTATCATTTTTGCAGATGACATCCTAGATTTAATCCATAAGAGATCAAATTCCAATGGTTGGATATTTTATGTAAATTTATATCAGAAAACCCCAAATAACCAACAGACAGGACTTTGACCTACCAGAAAAATTTGGGTAGGACTTTGTCTTACCAGAAAAGTTGTATGTTTGTAGTTGTTCATCCCCTGACACACAGAAGTTTGTATTTGTATATGTTGCAAAATTATCAGAGAATTCCTTAGTGAATAGCTGGAAACAAGATTATGGAAAACCAATAATTTTTACCTGCACTAATTATTGTGTCAATATTATCAAAAATCTAATGGCAATGTCTGATCTATTTATTTTGAGTCATTTTACAATGAAAAACAATCACTAATTATCACTATCAAGATAACTGAGAATACATTAAATTATATAATATTAAGTTACATTATGTAGTGTATAAAACATAGATAAGTAACATTCAGGATTTGTTTTACTATTTTTGAAAGAAATGCTGTATTGGTCTGATATGTATAAAATAGAAATATTTCCACATATTCTCTTCTTAATTCAAGAAACATGTGTTTCTTTCTGTCAATAATCAAATTTTCCATTTCATTGTGTATAGATAAGCAAAACACTGATTTCTATACGACTACACAAACTCATACAGACCTTATAAATTGAGAATGGAACCAAGATGGAATATGCTTCTGGGTACTATTTTAATTTAATTTTAAAAATGTACTTCTGCTTGTAGTCAGATGGAAAAATGCATTAAAAATGACTTTTCATCTTCCTAGAATTTTTTTCCACTGCTGAATAGAAGCCCCAAAGCAAAAATATTTGTAAAACACAAAAAGTCAAGTACCTATATACTTTCAACCTCATCAATTCTTTGGCTCTAGGTAAAAGGTAAAACACTTCCTTCTCTTAAACTAAATTACCATGTTTGAATATTCAGGACTAGCCTAAGGCTAAATTTGGAATTTGGAATACATTTTCACATCCACTTTTTACACTAGGAGTATTGTGCACTGTGTATTTTGGCCCAGGTCTATATTTGACTTTCAAATGAACAAAGCACCCAAATTCTATGTATCATCATGTTCCATTATCGACACTCCTCCCAAAAAAACAGTCATGAGAACAAACATTTTCTAATGTATAGATTCATACTTGTAGAGGGTTACAAAATGGTTTTTGGTGACATCTGTAGGGATGCATTTATGTCAATTCATTAATATGTTAATACATGACATTACAAAACTATAACGTAAACTAGTGGTTCAGACGTGAAACTGCTAGTAAGGTTGCCTAGAAGATGAAAGCATTACTCAAAATAAATTCCTTAATTGCTATAAATACTAGAATGAGAATTCAATGAATCTTAAAAAATGTATAGCTCTTGGAATAATTTAGTGGTGCTGTGTTAGTGTAGGTTTGGTATATTCATATTTATATCAACTAAACTCTGATTGTTTATATAAGTATTTCTCAAACCTTCTAAATATCACTTAAGCATTTTTCCTCCTTCTATGTATTATCTGTACTTTTAATTATTTTACATGTAATTAATGTTTACATAGAAAAAATGTATCAAGTAGAAGAACTGACAAATAAATTCATGAACTCATCATAGAAAAAGAGCTACATCCTTCATTGCTGAATGTCACTACAGTCATCTTTGAAGTACTTCCCTTGGGAAGCTATGTACTGATGCCAGCACCTAGTCCAAACTTCAAAGCAATTTTGGAACTCTTTCTCTGGAATGACCATTGGAGCTATCTATCATGGTACAGCACAGAAAAACACAAACAGTAATGACTACAACTCAGCAAAACAGCAGCACACGTCAACGTGAGCACAGCTGTGAAGCACTAAAATACCAAGACTCTGAAACCTTATAGCGTTCTTTGTACAGTGTGGTAACATAAGCCCTTCGTGGTAAGTTAGCTAGGGAACTTAATTGTCAGACCTTCATATGATGACAGCTCTGATGATCATTCCAGAAAAAGAACTCTAAAATTGCTTTGAAGGGTGGATTAGACATTGGCAATGGTCCATAGCTTCCCCAGGGGGCTAATTCAAAGGGGACCATTCGGTGTTGAGGTATGGAGCACTTTTTCTAGGATGAGTTGGCAAACTTAATTGTCAGATCTTGTTTATCAATCCAGCAATTTCAATGGAATAATTGGTTAGTATGGGCAAATTATAAAAACAGATTGACAATTGATTAAGATTCTGTTGACCTGCTAAATAATTAAGAGTACAGATGGCACCTGAAAAAAATTCTATCATAATTGCCATATAGCTTGACAATTCTTGCCTATATTAAACTATTAGCTTTAAGTGAATTACAATAAATTATTGATTCTAAATTCTTATCTAGTCTTAATCCTATAGCGTTATCCAGTCTATAGCATTTGTTATGAATGAGCATCTTCTACTAATATACTTATTTATTGATCACTTGGAAATCAAATTATTAAAACCATACAACATTACATCAGCTTACTAAACTAATTCTGACTCTAGGCAAATGTATCTAAAGGATAACAATATGAACAAGTTAGATTAAACTTATCAAAGTATGAATAGGTTCTACAATTAATTAGGTATCAAGAACATGCTAGTTTACCACATTTGACATTACAAAAGCAGCTAGTAAAATATAGGAAAACAATGCCCTACAAACAAAAATGTCATAATAGGAAAAGATGACATTGATTTGTCTTTAGGAAATGTTTAAGAACATATTGTTATAGTGTTGTCATTTGTTTATTCTAATGTGTGATTTTGTCCTATAAGTCCCATAGAGGTAATTACCAACCAGTTTAGCATTATTAGATATTTATAATCCCTCAGTAATATTTTCTAATCTCTTCCTTTCTCTATCCCCAGATAACAGCTTTAAAGTTCAGCAGAATTTTAATCACTTCTTCATAAAAAAAGAAACAATTTGAACACACAGGCTAATATTACCTCTAGAGAGAAACCTGGAGTCACAAATAATAAAAATATAATATGAATCTGTTAAATGATTGTGTTGTGTTCATCCTTCCTTGCCTAGCTTCATTATATCCAGTTTTCTTACTTCACTTTTCATTTTTAAAGAGGCACTCAAACTTGAAAATTATACTGTATCTCCTACTGAGGTGATCAGTGTGCGGGGAGATGGTCAACTATCAAGATTCTACTGTACTTCTTTCTTTCTTTTTTTTTGAGACAGAGTCACAAGCTGTCACCCTGGGTAGAGTGCTATGGTGTCACAACTCACAGCAACCTCAAACTCTTGGGCTTAAGCAATTCTCTTGCCTCAGCCTCCCGAGTAGCTGGGACTACAGGTGCCTGCCACAACACCCAGCTATTTTTTGGCTGTAGTTGCCATTGTTGCTCGGCAGGCCTGGGCTGGATTCGAACCTGCCAGCTGGCGCCCTAGCCTCTGAGCTATAGGTGCCAAGCCTGAGATTGTACTGTATTTCAGTGTAAATAGTTAATAAGTAGTCACTGTGTATGCTCCAGGGTGAAATAAAGTTGCTATGTCCCTCCTAATATTCAACAGTGCTTCAGAACAGTCTTTTATAAAAGTTACCAATAAAAATAAATAATTTCAAACACTTACTTTGAGACGCTTTCTATATTACTTGTTTTCTATTACATTCCTTACAGATTTCTTCCCCTTCTACATTCTGTCTTTTTTTAAGTGTTCTATAATTTTTATTTGATACATTATTATTTTACATATTTATGGGATACAGTGTGATGTGTTGATACACGTGCACACTATGTAATGATCAAATAAGGGCAAATTTATCTTACCTATCACCTCAAATATTTATCATTTAATCCTGATGGGACAATTCAAAGTCCTCCCTTCTTGGTATTTTGAAACATACAATACAATACTGTTAACCGTAGTCCCCTCACTGTTCAATAGAACATCAAAGCTCATCCCTCTCATCTGTCTGTAATTTTTTGCTTATTGATCACTGTCACCTCATCCTCCTTTTTCCAACCTCTTCTAGCCTCTGGTAACCACTATTCGATTCTATGGTTATATGAGGATCAGTTTTTAAAACTCCACAAATGAGTGAAATCATGTGATATTTGTTTTTCTGTATGTGGTTTATTTCAATTAACATGATGTCATCCATGGTCACCCATGTTGCCACAAGTGATAGGATTGTTTTTTTTTCCCTATGGCTGAAGAGTATTGCACTGGGCATGTGTACCACATTTCTTTAGCCAGTCACCAGTTGATGGACACTAGGCAGATTCCAGATCATGGCTATTATGAATAGTTCTGCAATAAACATGGGAGTGAGGATATCTCTTCTACATATTAACTTCACTTCTTTTGGGTAAATACTAAGTAGTGGGATACTGGATTATATGGTAGTTCTATTTTTAATTTTCTTTGTTCTCCACAATAGCTGTGCTAGTTTACATTCTCACCAAAAGTATATAACAGTTCTCACTTTTGCACATCCAGGCCAGATTTGCTATTTTTTAGGTCTTTGATAATAGCTATTCTGATAAGTGTGAGGTGATATATCTTGTGGTTTTGATTTGCATTTTCTTCATAATTAGTGCTGCTATCTTTTTGTCTTCCAAAGAATGAATACCTCATTTCCTTCAGATGCAATTTATGATATAGTATTAATATTATTCCTTCAAGTCATTCCTTCTCTCAAAAAAAAACAAACAAACAAACATATTTTCCTAATTACTTACTCACTAATGTTCTTTATAAAAAAGAAATACTGGTTTTTCTTTATCACAGGTGTTACCTATATCAAGACATATAAATATAGCACTGTTATACTTTTGTAGTCATTACTATAAATTTATTTAAAAGTCAGTGTTTTCAAATACATGCTACCCAATTTATAGTGTTTAACATCAATAAAAAACCAAATATTTGCTTGTCAACAGCTTCTATTTTAATAGTAATAAGCTCTGTATAAGGTGGATGTATTTCTCCTTTAAAAGAGTGACAAAGATATTAGCCAACTAGTAAGAGTCCACTGAATAAACTTACTATACAAAAAAAATGTGGAATATAACATAAATAATAATTTAAATGTTTTAATTGAAAATTTCTTTCTTATAGAGCAACACTCATGATTTGATTTCTTAAATATTCTCCTAAATTTTTTTTTACATTTTTCTCTAAAGTGTGTTTTCTTCATTTACTGCAATTGAAAGAGGATTTTAAGAGACCCTAATTTTACAGGTGTTTCCAATTAAAATCTCTTTCATTATGACAGGCGGTATATGTCAGAGCAAGAAGATAGAGTAGAGTTGACAACAAAAATCTCAAGTTTCATTGGATTTAGGGGTTTGGGAGTAGGTGAGAAGAAATAAGGGAAAAATACTTAGAAAACAGGCTTTCAACCATCTTCAAAAGCACTTTTGGATTCCTCATTTATAATTTGCTTCAAACTTACCTCCAGACATATGGACTAATTTTTTCACGTTTACTTTTCAAAATATTGCTTTTAGTTTTCAATAATAAAATAATCTGGATTATCAAGATAATTATGTTCCATTTATGCCCCTATAAGCTATTATATAGCATTTTCTTTTTCTTATTCTGAATATTTTGTTCAGTGAGAACTTTAATCATGTGGACTAGTTGCCCTAATCATTGCCTGGATTGATTCCTCACCTTTAGTTGGTGAAGTGAGGCAATTCCCAGTGTCTATAAACCCAAGTTTCAGCACACTCAGCCACGGGGTCAGTTACATATTTCCACAGAGTAGGAATTTAATATAGAAATGGGTAAGAAAATAAGTATCTACATTCTAGAAACTGCAACGTGGTTTTAGCCTATGTTCAGTTGCTCGTCACACAAAGATCCCTCCCTGAGACAAGGAGGATTACCAAGGAAGAAAGGAATGTATAATATAAAAGAGGCGTTGTTGGCAGAACTAGAGACGTTGTCTGAAATTGGTCTCTCAAATAAGAGAAATCCTGGCCTTTTTGAGAAGGGAAAATCTGCTTAGGGGCAAGTCCTAGAGATAGTGAGTCTTGGCAGCAGGAATTCTGCTTGGGGTCTTCAGAGTCTCAATTCCTCTGCCTTGCAGAAAATCTCCCATTCCTGGGAAAACTCAAAAGCTTAAGTAGTTAGTTAAGGGAGAGGGTTGTAAAAATCCCATAGTCATAATTGAGATTTGTTCAATGAGTCAGTTATACCTATTATGAGGTATAATAAATCATTTTGCATTCTGGGGATATTTACATACATTTTATCCTTTTATTCACTTACAATTTTTAAGAGAATTTGAGTTGCACAACAGCTTTATTATTTCAATATAAAATGTGTAATTGAGAAGCTACTTTAAACATACTTCACTCCATTATAAAAGTACTAAGTTTGTGTTTAGCACTGGAGCATTTAAGAAACTAACGTTCATTTATATGCACATTTAATGAAAAACATTTTTTTTGTTTCAATGGAAAACTATGCTTTGTCTAGAGGGCACCTCAAGGTTATCTAGATCTAGCCTGTCATTCATTGTCTTTGTACAAGTTTCTAGTTCTGGGTATTGTGAATAACTGGTAGACATTTAAATTCTGCCCTATCCAGTAAAGATTCAACTGACTTCTTCTGAAGTGCAAAAATCAGTTTGCCTCCATTTAAACATTCACTTCAATATTCTTGATTTATAAATACATCTGTTCTTTAGATTCTTTTTGAATCAGTTATAACAACTATCTGGTTTCTTCATTGATTAATGAGGACAATACAATCTTCAATATGAATTCATTTTCATATCCATGTGAGAGCCATGATTTGACCTTGTCTTAAAATTATACTCAATGAATTATTCAATTTATAAGTTATTTACTGTTTAACAATTTTTTACTAATTCACCTAAGAAAAGTTCATTAAAAGATAAACAAATGTATTAAATTGGTAAATGCACTTTAAAATATTGGAATGTATTTATGTATTAAATGTAAACAAACATCAAAGACTTTTTGAAATTTTCTAGGCTTTGAATAAGCTACATAGTATAGGTTGAAAGTATATGAAAAAATAGATTTTAAAATTTATAAAAGAAATTTTAAGAAAGATTGTACATCTGAAATTCATAAATCTTGGGCAAAGAAAATATTAATTCATGGTTGATTTTAAACATAGTACTCCCAATCCCCAGTCAGTACTTTAACTAGAAAAAGACTGTCCTTCTACCTTCATGCTCCATCCAGTTTTCTGTCTAGCAAAGTAAGATAGGTTACCAAGTTAATATTTCACAAATTAAAATGCTCTTTCTTCTTTTCCTCCTCCTTCCTCCTTTGCCTCTTCCTTCCTGCTTTCCCTCCTTCTCTCTTTCCTGCTGTCCTATTCTCCTCCTCCTCCTTCAGATCTCTCTCTTTCTCTCTCTTTCTTTCTCTCTGTGTTGGGCAAGGAAATAGAAACACCTACTTGTTTCAGCCCCAACAAACCACATTCACCCATACACAACACTGTGTTCATTACATATGACATATGTTTGATCCCTGGTACATTTTGATTCCAAACACATTATCCTAATTCAATAGTTTTGTGTTGTAAAAAAAATCAGTAAAAAACTCCTGCATAAAATTTATATATGTATTTTAAAATATTTATTTTATTACTTCCATTTCCAGAAAAGTTAGGTAATAACAAACATAACACATAGAAATATCTTATTTAGTCTGAATACTTATTAATATAACTAAGGTTGACCTCACTAAAAGAAATAGGAGTCATTTTTCTGTTTGTGTGTATATGTACAGCCATATCTGTATGTGCATATATAATATATGTTGGGATACACTTATATAAATAGGACAGAGAAACATGAATTAATTTTCTTGACGTGCAAGCAGTCCCCAGGTTACAGACACGCTATGTTCCTGAGAACGTCTTTAAGTTGGAATTGTATGTATCTTAGAACCCTGATGAAAAGTATATATGACAATACTATAGTGGCTCACATGCAGTGATTATAATACAACATTATACTGCAATAATAACAATAACTTGTGCTATAATAATAAGTGTTGTGGTACAGATTTTGGTTTCCTGAACCCAGCTGACCTTGTTCGTTTACTCTGTGGAACTGGCAAGTTCAACAGAGGCAAGGCTTGAATCCAAAGGGAGAGTGAGTAGACACCTAAAGCAAAACAGGAGCAGGAGGGAAGGGGAGCAGGAGTGAAAGCAAAAGTAAATTTTCACAACAAAGAGAAAGATGATTTAAGGACAGGGACAGTTTATTTAAATGTAGCAAGCCTAGTGCATGTCCAGGAAGATGGAAATGGTCTCTGCCACAAGGGAGAAGGGAGGCTGACTCAAAGCACTGTGAAGATATAAATATCGTTTTCTTCCTCTGAAATTGTTTGTGAAACTTTCTTATTGATATCTCTGGGCACCTTTGTCCTATTGGTCTTTGATTAACTTAGTCACCTCAGACCCACTTTCCTTCGTTGTTTGGAGAAAATTGCAGAGTGCTAATCTGTTGATTGTATGAATACTTGGAGGGGGTTGTGGTGCGCAGTGTTCACCCTATGTCCAAATGTGGAAACTGTGTTTTTCACAGGACATATTTATTCAACAATCCACAATACAGAATTTAATTCAACAGAGGCAAGACTTGAATCCAAAGGGACAAGTGGTGTTCCCATGATGTTTCCAAGGCTCCTCCAGATTCCTCATTCAGGATGACAGGCTTTCTTCCCATCTTTCTTGAAGCCCCTTTCTTTGTCCTTATTAGTAAGTTACAGAAGCTACTGTGATTTCTTTTAATTCAAACAAACAGAACATAAAAACAAACTGATACAAAAGGTTTAGAAGAGATTTCAAAAAAATACTGAAGGCTAACTCTCACCTAATGTTGCATCAACTTCAGACTAACAGGAATATTATGCTTATTTTTATCTTCTAAATAAATCAATAGTAAGTTTCCACTTAAATAATTAATCCAATTTTGTGCTTAGTAATAATTGATGCTTTCATTGGAGCATGACCTTTCACATGTTCCATTAGTCTCACTCTATCCTTTATAATTATTCCTATGATGAGTGACTGAAGCTTAATGCTTTCCCAAGGAATGATGGCATCTGGCCTTCCTCTGAAAGTTTAATTATTCCTACTTTTGCGTTCATTCTAATCCCCTTTCTCTTCACTGCAGGCTTGCAGTGGACTTGCACATTAAAGTCCTGGTCATAGCGTAAATACAACCTCATAAAATAGAATAAAAAATGCTGCTAAGTGACATTAAACAGTGAGATGAGTTGCTACATACAGATGCTGCACCATGGCACCACTGACACAGTGTGGATTTATTTACATATGCTGAAGAAACTAGTTCTCAAATCATTAATATAATTGTTTAGTTATAAATGATCCTTTTAGGGAATCTTGGGAGTCTGTTTGTAAGTACAGAGCCCAGGTAAGTCAGGATATCTGTCACATGGAAACTACTATAACTTTAAAGTTATATGAGAATGGACGCAAGCAGAGATATGAAGGGAATAACATCCTCTTTTTAAAACAGTAATTCTCTATGCTTGATATCTAAATAGATGAGCATATTATATGTCCACTGAAAATTTTAATAAGATATATACAATAAAATTATTCATGCTTATTAATAGTAAATATAAAACCATTTTTTCAATTTAATTTTTAAATATTTTTAAAATATTAAATTCTCACATTTGGCACTCTTCATTTTTAAGTTCAGTTTTATTCTAAAACATTCTAAAAAATACTTCTATGTATATGTTATTTCAAATAATTATTTGATCGAAATTATTCTCCAAATAACAATGTCTTTTGTGTTTATGCCTCAGGAAGTCAAAATGGAGCCTGTCTTCAACACTCCCTAAGGCCTTCTTGCAGGCCTCAGACATACTATCCATTGAGATTTATTGAATTAATGACAGAAAACTACATGTATGAAGTCTTGACTTCAAAAACCAGGTCACTAAACACCAACAATTACATCATTTCATAGTTTCTGAGACATGTAAAAAAATTTACATAAATAAAATTTCTTTTGTTTTATTAAAAAAAATACATGGAACAAATAGATTAGCAGACTTTTGGTATACTTTATGTGATTACTAGAGATGGTGGGAGAGTGTATATATGTGTATTAGTGATTCCCTCATAAAGCTTTTAGGAAACACTGATGATAATTAGTAGATAAGGAATTTACGTATAAAAATTACCTTCACAAACACAATTTTTAAATTCCATTCAGAAACTCTACAGTTGATGATTGAAATTTCAATGCCTTGAGACAAAAAATAAACAGGAAATAAAAGTATAAAACATTTTAGATACATTTAGGTTTGGTTTATGAGCACTTGGTATTCATCTCAACTACACAAGGGTGACAAGATTGTACTGAAGGTAGGTATGTGGCATTGCATAACGGTTATAATTATTTGGAAATTCCCTGTAGCTTATCTCTCTGTACCTCATTAACTTTGAGGATAAAATAGGGAGGAAGATATGATTCAGATAAATCCCTACTAATTATATTAGTCAGGGTTCTCTTTTTCAGACAAAAAGAAACAATAGTTTGGGGATAATGTGTGGAGAGAGCATGAGAAAAGAGAGAGAGATTCATTGCAAAAAATTGGCCCACATGATCATGGAACCTGGCAGGTAAAATTTTTGGACAGCTGGGTAGAGTCCCAAGTAGAGGCAATGTTTCCCTTCAAAGTCCATCAGGAAGGAAAAGCCAAAGTGGCAGATAAACTTGAAGGCAATCTACAGATGACTTCTCTCCTACTTCAGGAAGATCAGCTTTTTGTTTTATTCATGTCTTCATCTAATTTTGAATGAGGCCCATCATACATATGGAAGGCAATCTGCTTTATTCTACCAATTAAAATGTTAGTATCATTTAAAACACCCTCACAGAAAGCATCCATTGTAATAACATTTGAATAAATATCTGACTCAGTCAACACATCATGTTAGTTAGAAAAAGGAAATATAAGAATAGCCTAACCACGTAATCTAAGATGTGAAAATTTAAGAAAAAAGGCAGAGGTAAGGCAAAGGATTCAGATCCCAGAGGTCATATTGTTAGAGCTTGGAAATATGATTTTCTTATTCAGACAGCTGT
Organism: Otolemur garnettii; assembly: GCF_000181295.1. Taxonomy (NCBI): domain Eukaryota; kingdom Metazoa; phylum Chordata; class Mammalia; order Primates; family Galagidae; genus Otolemur; species Otolemur garnettii. The sequence goes on from NW_003852412.1 coordinate 19,560,761, forward strand.
TGCTGAATCTTGATACATTAATACAATAAACTACAAAACCTCACATATCATAATATAAGCATAAGATAAGGTATGTGGTATATCTTAATATTATTTCATTATAATTAATAAATTCATTATTTCAACAAACAAATAATAGAAGGGGGATATGTCCTTAACTTAGCAAAGAACACAGAATAATTTACAATTACAAAGATGCACAATCGAACCAAATTTCCATCAATTAACAAAACATGTATATGCACACCCCAAAGTACTTACTCAGATGTGAAGAAGAATGACTTACTACCTTTTGCAATAATGGATGGAACTGGAGACCATTATGCTAAATCAAGCATCTAAAGTAGAAAAATAAAGCACTATATGTTCTTATTCTTAAATTGGAACTAGTGGGTGAGCACACATATGACAGAGGAACTAGCAGGTGAGCACACATGTGACAGAGGAACTAGTGGGTGAGCACACATGAACAGGGGAACTAGTGGGTAAGCACACACATGTACAGAGGAACTAGTGGGTGAGCACACACGTGTACAGAGGAACTAGTGGGTGAGCATACATGTGACAGAGGAACTAGTGGGTGAGCACA
>NW_003852412.1:19563231-19583687 GCF_000181295.1 Otolemur garnettii
GTGTGTACAGAGGAACTAGTGGGTGAGCACACATGTGACAGAGGAACTAGTGGGTGAGCACACATGTGACAGAGGAACTAGTGGGTGAGCACAGGTGTGTATAGAGGAACTAGTGGGTGAGCACATGTGTACAGAGGAACTAGTGCATGAGCACACACGTGACAGAGGAACTAGTGGGTGAGCACACATGTGTAGAGAGGGAAATAAAACTTATTCACTAAAGTCAGGTACAGTGGGGAGGAAAACATTGGCAAAATCTCTCTGATGAATACAATGGACACTATCTCTGTGAATGGCCTTGTTGTGTAGAGACCCTTAGTCAAGCTGTATAACAGTGATTCATGTAACCAAAAATATTTGTACCCGCCTGATACTTTGAAATAATAATTTTTAAAAGAACATCTGTGAAAGGCCCCAGCAGTATTAGTATTGTACTTAGTGGTGAAAGACCAACAACTTTCCTCCTGAGATCAGTAAGTGAAACAAAAGCTATTTTGCTCTTGTCACCTCTACACAGTATTGTTCTGGAAATAATAGCCAGAGCAATTAGACAAGTAATAAACAGTCAACTATTTTTAACAAGAATGCCAGGACACTAAATTAATAGTCTTTTTAAGAAATAGTCCTGGGCCAAGTGGTTATCAATATGTAAAAGAATGAATTTGAAATCCTAACTCATACTCATATACAACACTCTCAAAATGTATAATAGACATACTTGAAAGAGGTAAAATTATTAAACTCTTATAAGTAAACATAAGAATAAATATTTGTAACATTGTATTAGGCATGGTTTCTTAATTGACACAAGAACCTTAGCAAGACAGAAAAATAAATAAAATTGACTTCAAAAGTAAAATCTTGTTTTTTCTTTTTTCCTGAAATAGAGTCTCACTTTGTCACCCTTGGTAGAGTGAGTTCATAGTTCACAGCAACCTCAAACCTCATAGTTCATAGTGAGATCATAGTTCACAGCAACCTCAAACTCCTGGGCTTAAGCAATTTTCTTGCCTCAGACTCCCAAATAGCTGGGACTGCAGGTACCCGCCACAATACCTGGCTGTTTTTAGAGACAAGATCTTGCTCTGGCTCAGGCTGGTCTCGAAGATATGACCTCAGGCAATCCACCTCCCACTCAGCCTCCCAAGTGCTGGGATTATAGGCATGAGCCACCGAACCCAGCTAAAAATAAAATCTTTTGAGCTTCAAAAGATACCATAAAGTAGTGAAGGGCAACACAGAAATGGGAGAAAATATTTGCAAATCATTTCAAAGTAAGGGACTTGTATCCAAAATTTACCAAGGCTTATAACTCTACAATAAAAAAGACAAATAATTTTGAAAATGAGCAAACAATTTGAATAAATATTCTTCTAAAGAAGATATAGAAATACTCAATAAACATGTGAAAAAGTGGTAAACATCATTCATCATTAGGTAAGTACAAGTCAAAACCATAATGGGAAGCCACGGCTAATTGACCAACACATTATAAAAATCTTAAAAAGACAGTGACAATTTGGTGAGAATTTAGAGCAAAAAATTTATTATTTTCAAAATTATCTAAAGCTCACATTTTTTATTTTCAGATATTTCTGTACAAATGATTGTATCTTATGTATGTGTATAATAGTGTACTATGTAACAAGTGTACTATATAATTTGCAAATATTGATACTTAAACACTTGGATAAGTAAATGTATGAATAAACGAAAGAATGAAAAAACAGATGGATTGTTGAAGGCCTGAACAGGGAAAAAGATGATATAAGGCAATAATTTTCTCTTTTTTTTTTTCAGAAATTCTTTCTCTAAGTCCCACAGTTTGGGGACAAATGTAAAAATTATTCTTTCTCTCAAAATGTAGCCCAGAAAGATAGACAAATATTTGAAAGAGATAGCTGTCATTGTGCACAATTAAAAATCATTTGCCAGTTCTTTCATTTATTTATTTATTTATTATTTTTATAATTTACTTTGCAGTGTTTGGCAGGGACCAGGTTTGAACCTGTTGACTCTGGCATATGGGACCGGTGTCTTACTTCTTTGAGCCACAGGCACCACCTGCCAGTTCTTTTATATTTATGAATATTACATATGTTTAATAAGTACAAAAGCAAGTAGAATATTCTTACATGTTTTAACTAAGCATTTCTTTTAAATAAAGTTTTGTAGATGAAATGTTATTGTAAGGTAGCAAGTGTTTAGAAAGCTTGTTTGAAAACAATATTAAAATAAAATCAACTTCTTAAGAGTCAATCTAAATAAACGTCAGCCTGTAGGCACTGACAGAAAAATAATACAGTTATCAATTCAAAGGAAATACCTTTATAAATATGGGATTTGACTCATAGTGTATACATTACATAAAAATCTGTTTGTGAAAGTGTCAGATTCCTTGAAATCTATCCAGCAGATAAAGGTCATAGCTGTAAATGGAGAAAATCCACAGAATACAACAATTTGAACAAAACTTTGGCTCACTTGGCATTTTCTCTTACCTCAGTTAGGTAGTTTAATGTTGGGTGTTTCAATCTCAAAATGTTTTCAAAGTTATCAGATGGCAAGCAAGAAATGTGCTTTCAGAGTGTAGGCTACAGCCTGTGATTCAGAAGTTCCTTAGGAAAAATCTCTTATTTTTTCCTCTCCTTTAAATCTTTGAAAGGAAAAGGAAACATTTCCAAATGCATAAATTTTCAGTATTATAAAAACAGAAAACTAAATTTCAAAATAATGCAAACGTTGGGCCGAGCCTGTGGCTCAGTGAGTAGGGCGCTGGCCCCATATACCAAGGGTGGTGGGTTCAAACCCAACCCTGGCTGAACTGCAACCAAAAAATAGCCAGGTGTTGTGGCAGACACCTGCAGTCCTAGCTACTCAGGAGACTGAGGCAAGAAAATCAGGAGCTTATGCCCAGGAGTTGGAGGTTGCTGTGAGCTGTGTGACGCTACGGCACTCTACCAAGGGCAACAAAATGAAACTCCTCTGTCTCAAAAAAAAAAAAAAAAAAAAAAAACCTTAGAAAAATAAATAATGAAAACGTTTTCAAATTTGTTAATGATCATGAGGAAGAATTTATGGATGCTACTTGGATAATAGGGAACATAAAATCTAATTATTTTCCTTCTCTCTTTTTTAAATTTCAGAATATTATAGGGGTACAAACATTTGGGTTACATGAAATGCTTTTGTGCAATTTCAGTCAAAGTTATATATGTGCCATCACCAAGACAGCGTGCATTGTACCTGCTAGATATGAAGTTATCTCCTGACTCTTAATTCCATGTTAAGTAAAAAATAGTGTCCTAGTTTATGTGTTTCAAAGGTTATAGGACTTTATCATGGCTGATTCCTTTAGAAACACCACGTCACTATAACGTTGATATGCAATGCTATAATAGCTACGATTGAGAGTTTTCCAAAGGCAGATTGTCAAATCAGATGTAAGAAATCAGAGGTCTCTACCCGTTACTGTGCTTTACTAAAATTTCAAGCCTACAACTGTGAATCACAGACAAAGTAGGGGAAGGTCCACAACACCCTACATGGCTTTTGGAGATACGTTCTCTCATAGGAAATGTTCTCTAATCCAGATTAACTGATGCATTCTAGTCCACTTTTACAGTAAAAGATACACAGCAGAGAGAGTTTAGATTTCAAAATGCTGTATTCTTTACCGAGATCATTATTTGGTTTAGACGAGATTTCCCAGGGAAATATGTCTCACATATCTACAGATTCTACTTTGTTTTTCATGAGCAATTCTAAAACCTGCATTATTCGTTTTAGAGAATTAGGTAAATAAATTCTCTCTTCCCAAATGTGAAGCTATTTACTAGAAAGCTGGCTGTCAGGACTTTCAAAAAAGGAAATGCAATTAGAGAAGGTCATCTGTTTTCTTAATTCCTAGAGCTGTCCCTGTGGTAATCAGCAGAGAAATGGTGACTGAAGGTAAGGTGACTGGACTTCCCGCTTATGGTGGGACAGTCCCAATTTTTAACAATTTGTCCCTTGTCCCGCATCCCGCCGCATTTTAAAAAAAGTCCCGATTTTTGGAAAGAATGCATGACAAGCTATGGAACAGCAGGATAATGGGAAGGGAATATATGGTTTTTGTCTGCTGAAAAGGTTAATGTAACTCCATTTGGGAATGAAGAGGATGAAACTTCATTTGGAAATGAAAAGGCTAATGTAAACTCCCTACTCCCCTCCTGGGCAAGGTATCAGAAGGAGACTGGCTCCCTCCCTTGCTTCTAGGCAAGGACAATTAGCTCAGAAGGAGCCAAACTGTCTGGAACAAACAAGTAGCAGCCCCTCTCTAGAGTAAGGTGACCAGACATCCGTTTTTGGCAGGATAGTCCTGATTTTTAACAATTTGTCCTGCATCCTGCTGCATTTTAAAAAAGCCTCGATTTTTGGAAAGAATGCATGACAAGCTAGGGAACATGGGAGAACAGGAAGGGAATACGGTTTTCAGTTGCCATGTGGCTATTTCACCAGGATATGCGTTTTATATTATTTTTGTTAATTTTATAATGTTAAACTTTAATAATAACAAATAATTGTTGAGAACTGATTATTGAGAACTGCTTATCAAAGTTTGCATTGTTGTCAGGCCCTGCTCCTCCAGCTCCCCCCCGCCACATGGTGTCCTACTTTACCAATGTTAAAATCTGATCACCTTAATTGAAAGTCATATGATTTATTACTTTCTTCTCAGCAAGTGGTCAGGAAAATGCTAAATTAGCTACTGTATAGCAAAGACTACACAAAATTTTTAGATTTTTTTGTTAAGGTATGGAAATTTCTTCTCCTCTCAACCTGCTTGGGCCCTTACCCTTTGTCCATGTGGTCATGTAACCATAACTACCCTATGTCTCCAAGATATATCTAATATAGGAACAGAGTAAAGGAAAGAAAAATTGAATAAGTAATAATTTATTTAATTTATTAGTTACCAAGTGCAGTATAACAAACTACCAAAAATAAATGGCTTACATCACAGGTTCTGTGGGTATAAATTAAGAGTGACTTAGTTGGATGGCTGTGGGTTAGAGTCTCAACAAGGGGTTGTCAAGGTGTCAATCAGGGTTGCAGTTATACATAGATTTACTAGGTCTCAAGAAGTCACTTCCAAGGTGGCTCACTCATATGTTAGTGTTAGTCTCTAGCATGAGATGTCACTTCCTTGTTCAATGAACCTCTCTATAGAGATGTTTTACTATTGTCATGGGTGCTAGCTAACCCTGGAACTAGTGTTCCAAGAAAGAGTATAACGTGAAGTCAAAATATTTTATAAATTAGGGATCCAAGTCATACTTCATTATGCTTGGAATATTCTATTGATTGAATACTGAATTCTATTCAATATACAGAGAAGGATGACATAAAGGTCTGATTCCAGGAAGCAGGTGTTGGGTCTGAAAAAGCCTCCCAAACAGCCCAACTGACAAACTTGAGACACGCTCTGATGTAAAAAGCATGAGATGAGTTTATTTCAGGCCCGGGAGGCCTGGGCCTGGACTCTTCTGGCATGCAAGCCGAGGATGAGCCCCGAACTCAGGGTGAAGGCAGTTTTTATGGGGTACAGAAAGCAAGAGGGGTAGGGTCGGATACGAGTACACTTTTCATTGGTGGTTGGTGATTTCATTAGTAAAGGAGGAAGTAAAGGAGGATTTGCATTGGTGGCTGATGATTTCACTAGTAAAGGTGAATTTGGATTGGTACAGGTGAGGGGTGGAGGGTCCCTTAACCGGGGGCTAGAATTGGTGCAACCTGGTTACCTGTATTTCAAGGTAATAGAAACTTATTGTTTATTATAGCAACTATTTGCCTAAGGTGACTCAGTTTACAGCGCAGTGGCTGTGCAACCTGGGGTGGGGGAAGGCAGCAGGGAATGGCCCTGCAGGTTTCACTGGCAGAGGTTGGGGCGGAAGGGCTATGCGGTAAACAGTTAGGAATGGGGCTTGTGCTGTAAACAACAAAATGGAGCTAGTTTGGCTCTCACACAGGATTCATGGGACATCATCTTGGAGTCTTGCTACCTGGATAAAGGACTTGAATATAAATTAAAAAAATTTTTAGCTTATCTAAAATGCAAAAAGAAAAAAAATAAACACAGGAAAACCCATACAAAATAGAACACCCAAGAGCTGAGGGACAATAGCAGATGATTTAAAATGTATATAATTAAGGACGTGGATGGAGAAAAGAGAAAGAATGCAGCAAAATAATTAGATAAAGATAATGGCCACATATATATCATGAATTATGAAGGATGACAAACTACAAATTCAAAAATCTCAGAGAGGGCCAAAAGGTAAATGGGAACACTAATAATTATGATTTTTCTATAAATCTGAAACTGTTATAAGATCATTTATAAAAAGACATGATTTGTGAAAGTGCTGTGAGATAATTGATAGTCTAAACAAAAAAAATTAGCAATGTAGTTTAGTATGGTAACATGTATAAAAGTTAATTATATGACAGAAGCAAAAAAACAGATGGGAGGGAGGCCCTGGTGTTGTAGGAAGTTGAGCCGAATGGAGAGAAAGAGCAATCAAACACCATATTTAAGAGGGAAAAGGCCTTTATTCAGCAGGCAGAGTGAACAGCATAGACAACAGCATTGACAAATTCAAAATGCTCACACTGTCTGATTTGCTTGGTCTTTCTCTTTTTATCTCCAGTCAAAAAGTTCCAATCCACAGGTAACTTTCTCATTGGTCAGTTTGAATCAAGCATGAGAAGCTGTTCCAGCCCCCACAGAACTACAGGATTTCACAAAAGTGGAAATTTCCAGGTCCCAGGAAGTTAAGTCTACAAATTCTTAACAGCTTGAGTCACCATGGAGAAGACCCTGCAGGTGTAACCTTCAGGTCTCCTTGAGAACACCTCTGTTCTCCTAGGCCTCACCCTTCTCAGGTATCCTCTCTCATTGGGAATATAGTATTGTAAGATGCTGTACTAATTGAAAAGAAAAATAATATTATTTGAACATTGTAAATTATATATATTATAAACTGCCATGGTTTTAATGTTTATATTTCCTCACGAATTCATGCTGAAACTTAAAAGCCCAATGTATTAAGAGATAGGGCTTTTAGGAGATGATTAAATGATGTTGGCAGAATCCTCATAAATAGGGTTAGTTAACTCATAACAGACCTGGAGGAAAAGTCTTCTTTTCTGAAGGAGCTAAGGAAATTTCATCCCAAAATATGATTCCTTGCTATAAAGAATATTTTAGATTAAAAGGCCATTTTTGATCAGAGAGCACTGGCCTCTCCTCTATAAAATCTGAGTAACTTGATTTAGAATGAGAAAAGGCTGCTGGCCTCCTTATTACATTCTAATAGACCTAGCTTCAAGGTGATCTGAAGCATAATACCTGTCTCTCAGGTTAATTTGCAAATCAGTTTCCACCCATCTACACTCTCCCCTCCTAGCAGCTACTTTCTACAGGTATGCTTTCCAGTCTTGCTCCCACCTCCATTCTAAAAGGCATCTTTAAAAGCCACTGACCATCACTGAGACTTTGGGAAATGATTGTTGTAGTTCCCCCCATGTGCATGGTATTTGGAAATAAACCTTTCTCTTATTAATCTACCATAACTGTGAGTTGATCTTTTCAGTGAACCAGATTAAGGAAAAGGGCAGGTTTTGCCATGATCCCTACATTTCCTTTTTCAATTTTCTTGTTCCTTCTACCATATGAGGACACAGCATTCAAAATGTCATCTTGGAAGCAGAGACAATGGGTCTCACCAGACAATGAACCTCAAGTGCCTTGATCTGAAACTTCTCAGCCTCCAGAACTATAAGGAAATGGATCTCTGTTCTTTATAATTTACCCAGTCTAAGGTATTTTGTTACATTTAGGAGACTTTGACTGAGACATAAGCCCTAGGAGAATTTCTAAAATGTACTTAAAAAGTAGTATAAATTATAAGCAAATGGTGGTGACATATGGAATCATAAATTATACTGAATCTAGTAAAAAGAAGTGGAAAAAAATGGAAATGGAACAAAGAACAAGTATTAAAAAAAACCAAGAAAACACGCTTTGGCTCGGCGCCTATAGCTCAACCAGCTAAGGCACCAGCCATGTACACCTAAGTTGGCGGGTTTGAATCCCCAGCCCGGACCCCCCAAAACAACAACGACGGCCAAAAAATGGCCTAGCGTTGTGGCGGGCGCCTGTAGTCCCAGCTACTTGGGAGGCTGAGGCGGGAGACTCGCTTGAGCCCAGGAGTTGGAGGTTGCTGTGAGCGTGATGCCATGGCACTCTACCCAGGGGGATAGCTTGAGGCTCCGTCTCAAAAAAAAAAAAAAAAGAAAGAAAAAGAAAAAGAAAACACGCTTTAATTCAACTATATCAATGATTATACTTTGCTTTTTTACTGATAAATAAAATGATAAATAATAATTTAGTAAATAATAAGCAAAATAAAGGCATGGTCTGTATTTTACAAAATAATCCAAGAGGAGAGATAAAGGTATTAATGCTATCCAAACCTAATACAAAGTCTGAGCTCTTGTTGAGAGAGGATACCAGAGAAGGCTGAGGTCTAGGAGAACAGGTCTTCTCAAGGAGACCACAAGGATATACCTGCAAGGTCCTCTCCATGGTGACTTAGCTCTTGGGAATTTGTAACTTGGAAATTTCCAAGTTCTGTGAAATCCTATAGTTCTGTAGGGGCTGGAATAGCATCTCCTGCTTGATTCAAACTGGCCAATGAGAGGGGTACCTGTGGGGTGGACCTTTTTGACTGTCCATAAAAAGGAAAAGACCAAGCTAGTTGGGAGCGCGGTCATTTGGAATTCTTGTATGCGGTAAGCTCCCAGCTGGTGAATACAGCCTTTCCTCTTAGAAATGTGGTGTTTGGGTGCTCTTTCTCTCCTTTGGGCCTTGTTTTCCTGCAACATTGTAATATACCATACTAATTCCTCTCTCTGTCTCCTCTCTTTTATGCAGATTTTCTGTGTTCCAAATACATGTTTGCTCTATTAGAAGCAAGGATTTATTTCATATTGGCTTTTTATTAGTATGTCAAAATACATATTAAAATCTAGCATATTTTTGATTTGAGGTTAGTACTTTCTCATAAGTATAAGTGATACAGGATGGATGACTCCCAGCCAGCTCAGCTGAGCTAAGCTGGAGGACCCACTGCCTCAGCCTGGTTGGTGTTGATGTAGTAGCAGCCAGCAAAAAGAACCAGGCAGCTGGAGGGTAAGGCAAGGGGGGCCTTCCCACCCCTGGGGTCTAGTAGACAGAGGGTCCAGACAACTGCTGGGGAGACACTGGTACCTTGGTGTCTCCTTCCTCTTGCACTTATGATTGAACAGGGAATCCCCATTTCCTATGCCTAGGTCAATTTCATATAAGTTTCCTAAGTCTCAATTCCATGATTGGACTGTCTCCATTCATTAATGCATTCATTTACCTTGCCCCCACAGAAAGGACTGTATCCATTCATTTCCTGGCCTCATATACAAGGAACCCATGAGCCTATATTTACCCCTGGACAAAGAGCCCTGAGAGAGAATGCTTTTTCCCCCAAACTTGGTTTTTATCTCTCTGCCAGGAGCTTTGGTGTTTTTGAATTTTTTTCTTTTCTGTAAGTAAATCCTGTCTTATAGCTGATCTGGATCCATGGATTCATTCTTCGAATCACTGAGACCAAGAACCCACTAAAGATGAAATTCCAATATCATAAGCTTATTTTCTGTTTGCTTTTTAAACCACTGAGGTTAACACATTATAATGAGTATAGCTAATTTTTTAAATCTGTAAACAGTTATTGATTTAAACAAAAATTGGCATTTATTCATCTTTTCATTTAGTTCATATAATCCCCCCCAAAAAACTTTAAAAAAATATTTTTATAATGTTACAACATACAAAAATAAATAAGAATAGAGGAAAAGAGATAAGAAAAATAATGATTTTTTTTTTTTTGAAACAGATTCTCACTTTCTTGCTCCTCACAGAGTGCCATAGTATCATAGCTCATACCAACCTCAAACTCTTGGGCCTAAGCGATCTTCTTGTCTCAGCCTCCCAAGTACCCACTACAATGCCTGGTTTTTTTTTGTTGTTGTTGTTTTTTAGAGGTGGGGGTGGGTCATCTCACTCTTGCTCAGGCTGGTCTTGAACTCATGATCTCAAGTGATCCACCCACCTCAGCCTCCCAGAGTGCTGGGATTACAAGTATGACCTACCAAGATGGGCCTAAAAATAATGATTTTAACAGTGGAGAATATAGAAAAAAAATATGAGAAGAGAGAGAAGGGAACAAGAGAAATACATTTTTAAAATTATTGTTCTGTCTCAACACAAGGAAGTGTTAAATGCCTGAGGTGATGGATATTCAATCACTCTGATTTGATTATTCACATTGTATGCCTGCATCAAAACAACTATAAAGACATACAACTGTTATGTACTCGTAATAATTAAAAATTAAAACTAAAACTATATTAAAGTATAATAAAAATAATAAAAAGTAAAATAATTGGTCCCTAAATATTTGATCTCAGTTATAAAATGTATGGTATTTTATTTAACATAATATCCTTAAAATATTAATCAAGGCAGAGGGTCATAAAAAATTAAAATATTTATTATAGTTTGTAGAAAAATTAACTTTAATGAGTTATTAAACAGGAGAAAAGTCATGTTTTAAATTTACATAGCTATGATAATACATGTGAGAAGAAATTACTCAGATTGGCGAGGATAAATTTAATAATTGAGATATTCTTTGTTTATTCTAATAACATAGGGAATACTACAACTTCACTGAGTGATGGTTCTGATTCTCTTATTTATGTATTTGCTGCCATACATTTTCCTCTTTCAAAAACTAAGTATTGTTTACTATACTTAGGAAGTTAAGTAGGAGTTAAGGAAGTTTTATCCCAAAATATGTCTCCTTGTTATAAAGAATATGTTCAATTAAAGGCCATTCATGTTCATAACCATTGGAAGAGGTCTTCCCTCTAGCTGTATAAAATCTGACTAATCTGATTGGTGATTAAAAGGAGCTACTGACTTCCTTTTCTAAATGTTAGCAGACCTGGCCCCAAATCACTTAGAACACAGTACCTGTATCTCAGGTTAATTTACAAGTCAATCTGTTTCCCTCCATCTACATATTCCCCCTGGCAACCACTTGTGGGAACTCTACTTTCCACATTCTCCCCCCTCCTTCTAAAAGGCATCTATAAAAGTGTCTGACCATCACTGAGACATTGGGTAATCATTCCTGTGGTTTCCTCATGTGCATGGTATTTGGAAATAAACCTTTCTCTTATTAATCTGCCACAATTGTGAGTTGAACTTTCAGTGAATCACCAAGGGAAAGGGGGTGATTTTGCCATGATCCCTAGACTAGACAATGTAAATCTAATAAAAAATTAGTTGCTTTTATTTACTACAATGAGTAAACTATTGTAATTATTGAAATTACTATAAGTAGTTTCTAACTTTAAACTTCAGTTTTATCCTAATAGTCAATAGAGTTTTAGTTATCTCAAGAAAGTAGTCACCATTAAAATATAACATAAAGTGGCACTAGATTCCGTTTTATGAAAGCTTTAATTTTTTTAATGAAATAAAATATGAAAGCACATTTTAAGTAATTTTATAGTTAATATGTTAGAGCATATTTAGCATTTTTCTCAAATATTATTTTTAGTGACCAGAAAATAAAATTCTTTTTTGTACGTGTATCTTGACCTTGTATCTTATGATCTTTCTAATTCATCTTATTAGTTCTAATATTTGCATTAGATTTATTTGAAATTTTTATGTACATCATAACTATAAAGACAGTTTTACTTCTTACTTTCCAACCTTAATATATTTTACCTTTTTTCCTCCAATATAAAGGAGTTGTGAGAGCAGAAATCCTTGCCCTCTTCTTGATATTGAAGGTGTACATTTAATTGTTCACCATTAAGTATGTTCTTACTGGCAGGTTAATTTTTGGTAGTTGCCCTTTATCACATTAAGGGCACTGTTTACTATTTCAAGTTTGCTGAGAGTTTTTATCAGAAATAGGTGATTATTTATTGAAATGATAATATAGTATTTATTCTGATAATGTAAATTACATTCAATAATCATTGAAAATTCAAATGTTAAAGCAATTGCATTCTTATGACAATCCCCCTTTCATAATTACTAAACAGTAATGTTGGTATATATGTTGCTATATGTTTATATATTTTATACTTTACTAGCTTGTTAAGGATTTTTTCATGTGTGTCATGAGAAAAATCAGTAGTTGCTTTTGCTTACAGTGTTCTTGCCAGGTTTTGGTATCATCATTTCATAGCAAAGCAAAATAGAAATAACTTTTTAGTACTGGAAGCTGATGATATTAGTTGCTAATCTCAGCAGCTACAAATATTTGTGAATTCTCAGGATCATAAAAGTAAAAAGTAACATGAAAAACAATTCAGCTCAATTTTCTTTCTTCATGTTAATCAGGAATTGTAGAAAATTTAACATGCTTCAAACATATTTAAAATATCCTAGAAGTTGGAACTCTACTTTGTCACAGAGACTGGAGGAAAGATGATTGAAGGGCACTAACTTTGCTATCTTATTTCATTTTTTAATAACTTTTACTGTCAAGTCAATGAACATGTTGTGGAATTTCTTTTTTTCTTTTTTTAGAGACACAGTCTCACTTTATTGCCTTCATCAGAGTGCTATGGCCGTCACAGCTCACATCAACCTCCAACTCCTGGACTTAGGCAATTCTCTTGCCTTAGCCTCCCAAGTAGCTGAGACTACAGGTGTCATCCACAACACCCAGCTATTTTTTGTTGCAATTTGGCCAAGGCTGGGTTCGAACCACCACCCTTGGCATATGGGGCTGGTGCCCTACTAACTGAGGCACAAGTGCCACCTCTGTTGTGGAATTTCTTTACCCAAAGTGCTACAAGATTATATAGTTGAGCGCATCTGAAGAAAACATAAAAATAATTTCATTTTATACAGTTTGGCAGGGAAAAGTCACAAACTGAGAATAGAAATGGAAATGGAAGTCCTAAACATATTTCCCTCCCAGGTTCATGATAGCCCAGCATGCCCAGAGAGCTCCCAAGTGCTCCAGGGGCTCCTCATTATGGATTTATTTCCATTATACTTGTGTATTTTGTTTCACTGAGGAATTTTACAACTAGAAAGCTTAGTTTCTGTATCACCTGTGTACAAACCAAGACAAAACCATTGACGCTAGTATTGACTTAACAGATACAACATTTTTAAATAACCTGCCTTTAAAAATAGATTAATTTGTGAGAATTTAAAAAATAAATTATATTTATTTTAAAATAATAAGCTTTATTTAAACATTTTAAACAACTATATTGTTATTTCCAAATAAGGAATTAAATTACCAGAGCAATAGTAGGGAGGATACGTAGCTTCTAGTCTTTGTCCATCTTATTAGATTTCAGATAAAGATTTTTCTGTATAATATTATTCCTGGAATTTCTTCCTCAGTAGGTTCTTGGTCTAGGGGATTCATGGGCCCTTTGTCTAGGGGTATATATTACATTTTTTTGGCCAGGGCTTAGTAGATGAAAAAATATCTTTTCACAGTTAATGAGTGCATTGACAAATGAATGAAATGCAGTCCCTCCTCCACTAGAGCAAGTTTATTTCAGGGAAGGGATTAGGGTGTACACTCCCTACTCAAGGTGGAACTGCCACAATCTTTTCAGGCTGCTTTGTTCATGACCTTACTAGAGCCCAGAGAGTTCGCCTGGAAATGAGAGTCTGATTTCTGAGCTCACCCGTGCCTAGAGAATGGGGAGGGTAGCCTGTCCACCCCTGAGTGGGGGAATCCTGTATCAAACTAAGATATAATTAATTTTGTACATGATGCAACACCATTACTGCAAAGCTTAAAGGCAAAGAAAAGACTTCAGGTATGCAACTGAGGAGTTACTTAGAGTCATAGTGAATTGGTACCAGATCTATAGCAATAAAGTTAAAGTTCTGGAGCCCAGATAGCCTCAGGTTATGGAATCTGCAGAACATATTGAATTAAACTGTTGTTCTGACATAGAGTTCTTTAAATAAAGGAAAATTGCAATTTCCCATACACTTACTACTACCCCTGATATTTGAAAACATTTATATATGACTTTTTCAGAGTGCTTTTTCTCCTTGAATTAAGCATCTGTAACTGAAATATTTATGATCCCTCCGTCACTACTTAGAGGCCATCACCCTTTAATCAGCAATGGTGACACACTGAACAGACCAAGACTTCTCTGTTCACCAGTCTTGAGCCAGTGATGATACGGAGAACTTAGTTCTACTAAAGGAGGGACAAGTGCAATGTCACTGGACAGTGCTTCCCTTTCAACTCTCGAAACCTTAGCAGAGACCAGTGTAGCTGTCTGTTGATGACCTAGCAGTAAATAGGAAGCAAGGGCCATCAAGGGGCCCAGATACATAAATCATTAATACCTCCTTGTTTGATATAAAATATGTTATAGTGAGAAACAGTAGAAGCCTGAAAGAATTAGATAAACCTAACTAAAAATTACAAAGAGAAATAAATATTCCAAGTCCCAGAGTCAACATTAGGAAAAGATTTTTATGCTCTGGTTTGCATGGAATATTTTGACCCTTTGAGAATGATAATATTGCAGGTTTTTAAAGCCTGTCATATTAAATGTAAGCTACCCTGGTAAAAATGAATAATCATTTTCAGAAATAGTATGGAAAGCTCATTTTGAGAAAGGAGACCTTCTTTCAATGGTAGGCTGGTAGGCTCTATTATAAAGCAGTAAAAGTAGTATTTGGTTCTTTGCTGATTTATATGCATTGGAAGGGGTAGGAGTAAATACGTTATTATGCTAATTTAAGAGGCTGTACAGTCTCTTGGGTGGCTTCCTTCCTTACTCAAGGGAAGGCTCTTAACTTAATTAAAATTTTAAGAATCACCCATCTTCCCCTAGAGAGGGAATTTTACTTATTCTCCTACTTATTTTAATTGACTAGAGGTGAAAGGTAAGCAAAGAAAAAAATAGTTTCCTCACTTTATCTTTCCTTTTTGTTTATTCCTGCAGTCTCCCACAGTGTTTGTCTTGTATTCAATAAAAAAGAAAAGTGCAAATTCAAGTAGTCACCCTTCTGCTGTAATTTCACTCTGCCTTAACCCCAAAGTGTAAGGGAGTAAACACCTTTGATGAACAACAACAACAAAAAGTCTATCTACTTGGCTCTTGAGCACATCAAAGAGATATATATAGGTTGCTTATTGAAAGGTTCTGGACCCAGGTATAAAATTATTCTGAGATGTGAGACATAAGGAAAACAGAGATCCAATGCATGCAATTAAAGTGACCTTTATTCCACCTAGAGTGTAGGTGGGTGAGATTCCTGACTAGGTAGAAATCTGCACATGAGTTATGGCGGACAGGGTTAGGGCAGTCAGGATTGGTGTCATTCCTATTTCCTGGGAGGGACATGAGTCTGACCCTCTCTGGGTAGGCCATGAACCTGACCCTTTCTGGGCAGGCCTTGAACCTGACCCTGTCTGGGCAGGGCAAGTTTATTTGGGCAGGTATACCTGATCTATCATACCAGCCTCTTTAGTTTATTATAAGGAGGTAGGGTGATGGGCATGGCTTCTCTGTGAATGGTTCTTGTAGAGGGAGGGGCTACGTGGGCTCCCTGTAAAAAGAATGGAAGGGGGAGAGGAGTGTCATTTACAGGAATTTTTGCCATTACAGTTTTTCATGGTACATTTATTAGGAAGTGGATTCTTCAGGGATCCTGGTGAGTTTAAGATGGCGAGGGACAGTACTTGCTATTTGCAGTGATACTTCTTCAGCATTGGAAGTTTTCCTATAGAACACAGTTTGATTCAGGATCAGTAAAACTTAACTGGGGGGTCCACTAGGAAAACAGCCGTGGGGTTGATGTAAAGAACTGTGTGAGGGCCTGTCCAATGAGGAGATAAAATCTTGCAGGGCACTAATTTTGCGAGATGTTATATAAGGATGTTATTCATCTATTCTCATTTTTCTGATGATTGGAGTCTGTAAAGGCACATGTAAACACTACTGAATTCCTAGGGCTTGTGAGATTTGGGAGATGCTGTGGCTAGTGAAAGCTGGACCTTTGTCACTTTGAATAGAGCTGGGGAGACAGAATCTAGGAATTATGTGGTGACCTTTACAGTGAATACTGGCAGTTTCCTTTGAAGTATAGCTCCATTTAGGTCTTTAATGAGTGTGGCATTGATAATAGAGAAGCTTTGGGTGGTAATGAATCCCCTTTTTCACCATAGGGCTGCATACTGGAGTTGTAAGGCTTTAGTGAAGGCTAAGAATTCTGCTTGTTGTGAGGAAGTGCCTAGGGGCAGAGTAACAGTAGTGATAATGTGGGAAGAAGACACAATAGCAAAACCTGTCTTGGCAGTGGAGTGAGCAGTGGGCTTAAAAGAAATGCCATCAATAAACCATATGTCTTCAAGATTAGGTAAGGGAAAAAGAGAAATATGTGGGAAAGGGTGTAGTGTTACAATAGGATCTATAGAGAGGTCAGATTGAGAGAATGGAGGGGTTGTTCCATTCTCTGAGAAAATGGAGGAAAGGGAGTGGAGAGGAGCAGGATGGCTAGTGAGAGGTGGGAAACAGCAGGAATTGTCAAGGTTGTATGGAATTTTGAGAGAGTATCTCTACCTAGTAGGGGAATATTACATGAGGGAATAATAAGGAATAATGAGAGAAAGAGCATCCAGAAAGTGTGCACCATAAAGGTGGAGTGACATGGATTACATTACCATCAATACCCATCATTGAGATCTCTGTTTATTCTAAAGGACCTTTATAAGATGGCAGCATGGAAGAGGTTGCCCCCTGTCTATTAAAAAATATATTGACTTACCTTCTACTAGCAAATTCTTCCAGTTTAGACTTTATAATTATCCAGGGGGAACTGTGATTTTCCAGAAACCATGAATTTTCAATTGCTAGGCCCAGAAGTTTGGAAAATTCAGGCACGTTTTGGGTGTATCCATGAACCAGGTCCCCAGAAGGACTTGGGCAGAATTTTGCCTTATTCTGGGAATGTCTGCGAACCAAATTCTCAGAACTTGGTTTATTAATTCTTCCAGTTAGGCTTTCTGCAGGTTGGACATGGTTTGTGGGGAGAGTTTGGCTTTGGGCATAGTTTTGCGCAGTGACCTGGCCTGCCACATTTAAAACTCAGTCCCAGGGGAAATCTCATTTTTTTTAAAGTACTCTGGGGAATTCTGAGAAACTGCAGAGTTTTGTCTAATGGCAGAAGCCAATAACTGGAATCTTGAGAGCTGCTGCCTTTTAAAAGCATCTTCACAATTATTAAAAACTTTAAAAGCCAGGTTAATAAGATCTCATTGAGGGGTTTGGGTGCCTGGGAGATAAAATACATGTTAACAATGAGTTTGCTTTCGTAGCTCTCCGGGGATAGGGCAGTATATTGCTGGAGAGCTTCGTTAAGAAGACCTAAAAACTGAGCAGGATTTTCATCCCATTTGGGGTAATTTCTTTTAACTTATCCTAATTGACAGCTTTATGGGCTGCTTTCTTAAGCCCCTCTAAGAGACACTGGATCATGTGGTTACAGAGATGGATTCTAGTACCAAATCGCTTTGGTAATTCTAATTGGGGTCCTCTCAGGGAACAGCCCTAGTGCCTTCTGGCAGATTTTGATCTATTCTGTGTAGGTCTTCAGCATAAATTTGGGTTTGAGTCCAGACTTGCTGTCTTTCCTCTGAGGTTAGAGTGGAGGTAAGGATAACATAAATCATCACAGGTTAAAACATATAATTGAGTTAGATATCTAAATTCTTGAGAGTATTTTTTGGGATCTGCAGAGAATGAGCTTAATCTTTGATATACTTGGGAGAATTCTGAGACAAAAAACAGGACATGAACCCTGACAATACCTTCCATTCTCACAACCTCTCAGAGGGGGGTTAAGGGTTGAGGTATTTTGGAAGTGGGAGGTCTAAAGGTATCGCCAGATCTAGTATGAGGTGGGGAAACTGGGTCTTGTATGTTTGTTCTGTCCTAGATCCACCTTTTTTTTTCCTCTTACCACATTTTGGAGAATTGGATAAGGGGAGAAGGGGTGGAAATTGGAGAAGAGGGAGGAGGGACAGAGGTTTGTGAGTAGGGAGGAAGCCAAGGGGCTGTGTGTTATCTGCTGGCTTGAAAGAAGACAATGGAGAATCAGATGAGTTTGAAAAATTTGGAGGTATTCAAGAAAGAAAAATTTGAGAGGGTTCACAGGACAAACACAGGGAAAGAATATTTCGGAGTGTGAAGAATGCATAAGTATAAGGAATCTCCGACCATTCAGCTAATTTGTGACAGTAATTTTTGAGATCAGTGGTAATTGAGATATTGAAGGTGCCATGTTTAGGCCAATGTGAACCATTGCCATGTTTGTAAGTAGGCCAACCAGTATTACATAGATAAATGAGGATTAGGTTTGAGGTCAGGGTAAAGTTGTAGAGGTTTGAGGTTAGTTAGAAAACAGCTTAGAGGTGAAGAAGGGGGAATTGTGACTGAGTGGTGCCCATAGTAAAAACTGGAGGAAGAAAGCAAATGAGACTAAAACTAACAGGAGGCTGTTTGGGGAAAATAAAGGGAATTTAGGGACAAAAAAAGAGAGAGAGAGAGACTACAATAAAACAATCAAGACTACAACCAGAGAAGACACCCTCTGCCCTTAGTTGTTAGCCGAATCTAGGCCTCCAGGAAGATCCTAGATGAGTGAACCTGGTTCACTGGACAGCACTACCAAAAACCATCCAAACCCAGAGTAGGATTGGCAAGGCTGGTGTTGGGAGATTACCTGTACTCACCACTTATGACTTCAGTTAAAAGAGGGCAGTACCTCTGTACATGACCTCAACCAGCTAGAGGAACCTGGGCCGACAATAGGGCATCAGGGAGTAAGACAGAGGGAGAGGGAAATTCAGCCTGTGTGTGTAAAAGGAGTTTAGAGATTACTTTAAAAAAATGCGTAAAAAGTTCAAAAAGAGGGGAAGAGAGGAGGAGGTAGATTAGGAACGGGAAGAGAAAAAGAAGTGAAGAAAAAGTTTTTAGATAAGGGCTCACCTTAGTATGAAGTGGATGAATGGTAGGTAAGGTCCAGAGAGTGCACTGGTTCTTTTGGTCTCACGTGAATAAAGATCCATTTGCTCAGGTTCAGTGGGATGTATTTTCATCCTGTCAAAGGGGTTTTACCCCAGGGAGTCACAGGTACCATATGAAAGGTTCAGAAGTATAAAATCATTCCAAGATGCAAGAAGAAAGGAAAACAGAGATCCACTTCATGAAGTTAAAGTGACCTTTATTCCACCTAGAGTTCAGGTTGGGTAAGATTCCTGACTAGGGAGAAATCTGCACATGGGCTATGGTGGACAGGGTTAGGGCAGTCAGGATTGGTGGCATTCTTGTTTCCTGGGAAGGACATGAGTCTGACCCTCTCTGGGTGTGCCATGAACTTGACCCTTCCTGGGTGGGCTATGAACCTGACCCTGTCTGGGCAGGGCAAGTTTATTTGGGCAGGTACACCTGATCTATCACTTATATCTGTGTTAATTCTATTGCCAATAAAAAAAGAAGTTATGAGGGAAATACCTGGTATCAGAGCTCATTTAGAACCATCATAATGTTAAATATTCCATATAAAATAATTTGATCCAACATTCACATTCTTCAAAAGAACAATAGTGGATAAAGCCTAATTTTCATCCAATTAATTATTTACTTTTACAGAAATTTTGTGATCAGAAATATGTAATCTTCTGAGGATAGGTCATCAAAGCAAATGGGCTCCTCAGGTAGAATAATGTGATCTGCCAAACTGGTGATCTTACAAGACTTTATTACAATCTATCTGAACCCAGTTCAACTTTTTGTAGAAGTCTAAAGTTAAATTACAAATTCCAAAAAGGGTCAATAATTAATAAGCATAGACTGTATGTATGAAAAAGATAAAGACATTGGAACTTTTTCTATAATTCAATGAAGATTGGGTAAAATATCAGATACACTGTCTCTCCCACAGTACAATATATACTAAGTAGGTGTGAGAGCCTAAGAGATTCAACAGAAGGAAAAGGAAAGTTGACATACACCTAAACTCCCTTCCTATCCTGTGAGAAACATCTTAGAGACTGACAGGAAGCAATTGTTTCAATGTCTAGGTGGAAGGAATGGGAGCCTTCAGGGGATAAGAGGAGGGTGAAGGAATGGGAGCTTTCAGGGGATAAGAGGAGGGTGAAGGAATGGGAACCTTCAGGGGATAAGAGGAGGATAAAGGAATGGGAACCTTCAGGGATAAGAGGAGGGTGAAGGAATGGGAACCTTCAGGGGATATGAGGAGGATAAAGGAATGGGAACCTTCGGGGATA
>NW_003852412.1:19584719-19592436 GCF_000181295.1 Otolemur garnettii
GAGGAGGATAAAGGAATGGGAACCTTCGGGGATAAGAGGAGGATAAAGGAATGGGAACCTTCAGGGGATATGAGGAAGATGAAGGAATGGGAGTCTTCAGGGGATATGAGGAAGATGAAGGAATGGGAGCCTTCAGGGAATATGAGGAGGATGAAGGAATAGGAACCTTCAGGGGATAAGAGGAGGATAAAGGAATGGGAACCTTCAGGGGATATGAGGAGGATGAAGGAATGGGAAACTTCAGGGGATAAGAGGAGGATAAAGGAATGGGAACCTTCAGGGGATATGAGGAAGATGAAGGAATGGGAGCCTTCAGGGGATGTGAAGAGAATACCAGAGAGGGCATGGGGCTTTTTAGCTGTGTTCTTTTCCTCCCCTTACATTTTCTCAGGAAGATCATGTCCAGCCCAAAGACAACAATGCAAAAACAACAACAAAACAATCCAGCATCCATGGCTCAGAATCAATCCTTAGAGAAATCAAGATAACATAGGACAGAACAAAAGTCAGGCTAGAATGGAAACAGAAAACAAGAGATGAGGCCAAATAAGCAGGTCCCTTCTCCTTTCCTTCTCTCTTTGAGGTAAGTGATTATATCCTTGGACAATAAAATGTACAGAAATGAAATTCAGAGAGATTCCGTAAGGGGAAGAATTGCAGGATTACATGAAGCAAATGAGTTTTTCAGCCCAGAATGCCACACAAGCCTGTTTGTTTGGGTATATCTCTGCCTCTCATTATACATGTACATATCAACTCATCAGGAGAAAAATGAGAACTTGGGATTTCATCTGCCAATCCCAGTGAAAAATACAAAGCAATATAGTTGATTCTGCCAAAGTTACAAAAAAATAATGAAATAGCAAGGAAAGATATTATAAATTAGAATAACCAGAAAAAAAATAGACTTAACAAGGCCATCAGTATAAGAAAATAAGCATCATAAATATTTTCAAAGAAATAATAGAGTATGGTTGGTATAGAAATCATGACTTGATAGTAATTAAAGGGAGCTAGTTTATATTTACATATAATGAATTTTTTAAAACTTTAATACTTGAAAGTTAAATAAGTAAATTGAAGTGCAGAGTAAATATAGCAAAGTTTTGGGAATCAGGCAGATGAGTTCAAGGAAGTCACAGCTGGAATAAGAAAAATATAAGGTATTTATAAAGAAAACATGACTATAAAGAAGTAAAAGACCAGGAAATTAAATAAAGTAATAAACATACACATTTATCAGAAGGATAAATGTCAATTATATAAGTGCCTCTGAAAAAAGAAAAGAAATTGAGGGGAGGACATATTCAGAGAAGTAAGAACTGATTATAGTACACTAAAGAGACTGATTTGTTTTATTAACAAATTTAACCTACTAAAGCAAAATATAATTTATCTAACCAGGTGTTGTGGCAGATGCTGGTAGTCCCAGTTACTTGGGAGGCTGAGGTAAGAGGATCGCCTAAGCCCAGAAGTTGGAAGTTGCTGTTAGCTGTGATGCCACAGCACTCTACTGATGGTGATAAAGTGAGAATCTGTTTGAAAATTTCAGGATTTTTAAGAACTATAATTTTTAATTTCATGCATTCTGCCTTATACCTCATTCTTTTGCCAAGTGTCTTCCTGCTTTTCTACCTCAGGATTCTTTTTTGAATTTTAGTCGAGTAGTTCAGGAGTGGCTATTAGTTTGCCCAGTGTCAAGTCTCCTCCCATGAGGTGATAGCCACTTGTGAAGACTGCTCAAAATTGCCTCTGAAACATACACAATTCTTCAAGACAGTTCTGTCTTGATTCAAAACCACTTTGTCTTTAGCTGTGACTTTGATAATGCCCACTTCATTGGCCTCTCCTTTCTTGCCTCAGATCTCCCTATTAGCTCATCAGTGCTGTCTGGAATCATCTCCCAGGAAGACTGCCACCTCCACGCTTTTCTCTCAGGCTCTGGTTTCAGGTTATCAAAGACTTGAATATCAAAGACACATTTTTTGTGTCTTCATCAGAATATTGAAGACACATTTTTTTTTTTTTGATCAAGAGCTTGATCATAGCACACACAATGCCTCTTATTTTTTTTCTTTTTCCTCTAAATGTCTTACATTAATATCAGTTCTCTTTCTGTGGGTTATTTTTTCCTCTAATGATAACAATGTTAGATTTTTTTCCTATTTAAATATAATAATGTGTACTTTATAAAATGTTTCATGTTGTCCCAAAAGACTCTAGGGAGATCTATGGGGCCCTAGTCATGTTGGAATATGTAGCTTCGTAGATGGAAGTGGACATAGCCAGTTCCTTACTCCAAAAGCATCATAAAAGTGAAAGAAGAACTTTAGCAATTGACAATTTAGGGCCTAGAATAGGTAAGAATAAGTAATGTAGCAAATAAACAAAGAAACAGAAAATAACCTAGTTGCAGACTAGGAAATTAAAGTAATAAACATATACACAGGCTTGTGGTTTTCAATTTGATATTAACAATCAGCGTTGAAATGAAATAAAATTTGCCAGGAAAGTACATAAATACATTCCTTCTTATTTATTTGAGTAACATTATGAATTATAATAAAATGGTAGAATAAATTTGGGAAATGGGTTATTCATCTATGACATTGCTTAAAGAAAAGAACATTGCCTTTGAGAAAATAAATAAAAATAAAATTTATAATAAGGAAGATGAATTCCTCTTAGAAAAGCAAAATATAACTCTTTTATGTACACACAGTAATTTCTTCTACATACATTTGTATGTATGTTGTATATATTATCTTACATACATTGAGATTACTGTCTACCTCAGTGTGTATTATCAATTAATACTGATTATAAGTAATGATGAACAGGAAAAATTTATGTGCATAAAATAATTCCAGGAATTGTGCTTAATGTTATTTTCTTAAATCACAGGTGCTGTAAAGCTATTTTTCTTAAAGTAATTATCTTTCTAGTACAAATAGTTGAATCATTTATTTACTTCACTTTTGGCATAATCAGCTGTACTAAGCTAATGTTTTTCTTTTTTACACTTCATGGTTTATCCATGATTGTCATGATATTTATTTCTGACAAAGTATGATCAAAGTATGATCAACAATTTTGCTGTGGACAGAAAAGGGTAAGTCAGACACACTTGAGTGATTTTCTTCTGCCTAAAACTGGTCAAAAATCTTCCTTTTAATTTTGTAAAATTCTTCATACTATAAGAATATAAAATACAGTTTTTCATACCAGGTACCCAAAAGTAATTAGATTTATAGTTTTATACGTAACTCCCATTAGGATGCAGTGACAACAAATAAGGTGAGCATGGGAAAATAGACTCTTCAGTTAAATAGTTTAATGTTCTTTTTGGTAAAATAAAAAAATAAATCCACTCTCCCCTTAGTTAGAAGATACTAATTGCTTTTACCTCAGTTATTTAATAAAAAAAGTCATTGTATAACAAATGCATTTACATGTTCACTGCATTTGAATTTTGAGAATTTAGAAATTTTCCTAAAACTTATCTTTACCTCCATAATTCCTGAAAACACTACAAAATCATAAAACCTCTATGGAAATTTTTCTTAATCTACTCTAATATTTTGAGCAGAAAAAGCTTAATAATTACATAATCACTCTACACTGCTTCAAATACAATTATATACTTTTCAACAGGGATAATTTACAAAAGAATCACTCTAATAAAAATGTCATTAATTAACATTAATCTGTTAAGTGGCAGATAATAACATTCAGATTAATTTTAAAAATTAGTATAATATTTTGGGAAAAGTGAATAATTCTAGATTATTTACTTAGTTGTAGGTATACAACTATGATTACCTTCTAAAAATGTTTTAATAAGTGGAATTTGTGGAGGTAGACTTTATAATAGCTTGTTAGATTATCTGCCTGTTTTCATCTCCTTCTACTCTCTATATTCCTTCCTATGTCAATGGAAATTTAATAACTAAATACATAATCACTCTACAAGTTTTCCATCTAAAAAGGTTTTTTTGTTGTTATTTTGTTTTTGCAGTTTTTGTCTGGGGCCAGGTTTTTTGCACTCGCCACCTCTGGATATGGGGCCAGTGCCCTACCCCCTTGAGCTATAAGCACCACTCCCATCTACAAAATTTTTCACTTAACCATTCCCATACTCATAAACTTTTCACACCACCTATTTTATTTCATGGTTGTATCTTCTTGTGGAATTCTCTCCAACACCCATGATACCATCATGGGCAACACCACTGTTATAAACACCATCATAATAATCTTTATTCTTTATATTCCAAAAGAAACATCTGTTCCTATTTATAACTCTCACTAAATCTTCCTACTCCTACCATTGGAAAACTAATGCATTTCTTGCATTGTATTTCTATAGCAATTTATGCATACTGGACATATATATCAAATAATTTATCATTGTGAATCATTACTTGCTCAGGTGTTTACCTGTCTGATTTTATAGAAAAGCAATGAATATGATGACTGTGTTTGATTAACAGATTTGACTACATACTGAATGCTGTAATAGGGAATTGAATTGAATATAACATAGACAGAGGCACTTACTTAATCACTGTCTCTTACCATTTAAATATAAATTTATTTTTTCTCTCTCTTGCCCACATCAAAAAAGAAAAAATAATTTGTCTCTAAACTGAGATTCAGGTTTATTTCTTTTAATACTGGGTAATAGTATTCTAAATTTAATAAATGTTAGCTACATATTTTAAGGTATGTTAGGAAGAATTTAAATTTTTTGTAAGGAAATTGTTACAGATGGATTCAAATGTATAGAAAATTATCTATATTGGTTACAAAATATAAAAGTATTATCTAATCTTATAAATTTAAACATAGACGTGTACCCTGAGAAAGATGTAAAATGCCTATGAAGAAGACATAATATTATAGTATTCCCCAAAGAGAAAAAACTCAAACTGCACATTAGGAAAGCTTTAGAGTAAGAAAGTATCCCTTTTTATTCTCCTTTCTAGTAACTGTTTCAGTCTGGAAATACAAATTTCATAGATATATTTTCTTCAAAACTCAAATTTCTATTTGAGTACTTATTCCTCCTTATTTTAATCTTTTGAACATGATTATTAGAAATGTCTTTACCGGGGCAGAACAAGATGGCAGACTAGAGACATTTCCTTGCTGGCTACTAGTGGTAAATAGGGGAAAGTTGACTTCATCCACTTTTGGCTGGGATATTCTGCACAGAAACATCACTCTGGAGAAATAGTGAAGCAGTGGGAGACTTCAAGAGCCAAAGAGGAGTTCTGGAGCTGAGGAAAAGTGAGGTGAAGGGCAAGTGCTTGGTATGGGCAGAGGCCAGCCACTTGGCCCAGTAGAGGTCTAGGGACAGGAAAAAGTTATCCTGCAGAACTTTGACTACAACCTAGGCTGTTTGCTGGAGCAGTGAATAGACTCAGTGTCTGATGACTGGGGTTTAACACTAGGGGGCGAGGAGGGTAGTTCATCAATTGACTTGGTGGCCACCATTATGAAAAGATCTTGTGCATAGGAGTAACAATCCACAGGCTCCCAATGCACCACATCTTGGTTTACTTGCTGAGCTCAAGTGCCCACCATTGGGATGAGCTGAGCAGGCTCTTACCTCCATGGAAGGCTACTTTGTTATCAGAGAACTGTCTGACATGCCTCCTAGGAAGTATGGCAAGAGCTTTGGGAGTCCAGTCCCACAGGGACTGAATGATGATGAAGAAAACAGGTCCAGACTGAGGACAAAGAAGTCAGGAAGACAAAATCTAGTCTCTTTGCCACCAGGGCTTTGTTTCCAACCCCCAACACATACAGTAAATCCAGCATGTGTTCTCTGTCACCTAATACCATAGTACTACCTAATACCATAGTACTATTACTACCTAATACCATAGTACTACCTAATACCATAGTACTATTTCCTGGTGTCCAGGAAATATATGGAGATAGATAGATAAATAGATAGATAGAAACATGCATATATATATATATATATATAATTTTATCTTTTTTGCTTTTTTTGATTATTTTCTTAGTGTCCTCTCCTTTTTTGTTGTTGCTGTTTTTTATTTAGTTTTTTTTTTTTTTTTTGGCTTGGTTGTAGTTTTTTTTTTTCATTTTTTTCATTTTTCAATCACAAGGACTCCTCCATTTTGTTGTGATTATTCAGTCTCCTTTATTCTTTCTGTGTTTTTTATTTCTTTCCTCTTTTTCTCTTGTTTGGTAAGGATTTTTCTACTTTTCTAATTTTTCAAAAATAAATTTCCCATATAACAGCTAAGATACCTTCTTTGGAAAGAAGGTATTGGTAAGTTTCCACTAAAACATATTGCTGATTTCCTTCTTTATTTGTCATAGGTGGGGGGGGTCTTGCTTTTATTTAGACTGGTAAAGACTCCTGACTTGGGAGGAGCTGCCCAGACCATCCCCCCAAAGACCTAGAGCTACAGGTGTAATTAAAGCACCTTGCTATACACCACCATTTCTTCTGATGCTCTCTTTCTCTCTTACTGTCCATTTTTTCTCCTTTTCTTCAGTTCTTTCCCTCCACCCCCTTATATTTTTTCTCTTTTTCTTTTTATATTTTTCCTCCTTTCTTACACTTTACCTTTACCTCCCTTTTGGCCTACATAAAAAGGCCACTCCAACACAGAAGCTTTGAACAAGAAAATTGAAGATGAAGGGGGTACTGAGAAGGAAAAAGTAGGGTAAAGAAGTGAACAAAAAGAAAACACACATGAGAAGGAATCAACAGAAAAATTGTGACAACATGAAAAACAAGAATAGGACCACTCCCCCCAAGGAATCATGAGGAAGCTAGAGAAGAGGATTCCATTTATAAAGAATTAATGGAAACTACAGAAGGAATTTAAAATATAGATGAAAGAACAATAAAGAGAATTTTTTTAGCAGTTTTTGGCCAGAGCTGGGTTTAAACCTACCACCTCTGGCATATGGGGCCAGTGCCCTACTCCTTTGAGCCACAGGTGCTGCCCCAATAAAGAGAATTGATGAAAAAGTGGAAAAACTGAACACAAAAATGGATGAAAGATATGAAGAATATAGAATGGCTATGGTAGTGCTTAAAGACTTAAAAGAGTCAATTAGTGAACTTAAAGATGCAGTAGATAGTAATAATAACAGATTAGACCAAAGAAGAAAGAAACTAAAAGCTAGTGGATAAAGCTCTTGAACTAATCCATTTAGTTAAAGAAGCAGTAAAGAAGAGAGACAGAAAGCAGAATATTCACCCAGAGAATTATTAGATTTCATGCAAATTTCAAACATATGAATTATAAGTATTCCTGAAGGGGAAGAAGAACATTCCAGAGGAATGGAAGCCCTATTGCAGGAAATCATAAATGAAAATTTCCCAAGTATCACCAACTATTCCAACACACCCCTTTCAGAGGGATAGCAAACCATGATTTGTCTCAACTCAAACATAGCATTTTAAAGTCACATTGTAAAGAACCTGTCCAAAGTCAAGATGAGAAAGTTCTACAAGCAGCCAGAATTAAGAGCCAATTGACTTATAGGAGCAGATCCATCAGGGTGACAGCAGAGATTTCAGCTGAAAATTTTAAAACTGAAAGAGAATGTTCAGAAATCTTTTATTTTTATTTTATTTTTTTTTATTGAATGGTAACTATGTACATTAATGCACTTCTGGGGTACAGTGTGGGGTTTTCACATGCAATCTGAAATACTTCCATCA
>NW_003852412.1:19596449-19610279 GCF_000181295.1 Otolemur garnettii
GTCATAGATGAAACTCAGTTTAGCTGGATACAGGATCCTGGGTTGAAAGTTATTTTGTTTTAGGAGATTAAAAGTTGATGACCATCCTCTTCTCGCCTGAAAAGTTTCAGCCGAGAGATCTGCAGTCATCCTAATACTCTTCCCCTTGTAGGTTATGGTTTTCTTCCGTGTAACTGCTTTCAAAATTTTCTCTTTCATCTTAACTTTAGTGAAGTTAATTATGATGTGTCTAGGGGATGTCTTGTAGAAATCTTTTTTTTTTTTTTTTTTCAGTTTTTGGCCAGGACTGGGTTTAAACCCGCCACCTCCGGTTTATGGGGTCGGCACCCTACTCCTTTGAGCCACAGGTGCTACCCACGTTCAGAAATCTTTAATCTTCTTAAGCTAAATTCAGTTCAGAGTTCTGTATTCTGCCAAATGAAGCTTCACAATTAAAGGAGAATTAAAATCTTTCACTGATATGCAAACATTGAGGAAATATGACACAAGACCAGCTTTACAATAAATACTTAGACCTATTCTCCATACTGACATGAACAACAAGCAAACTAAACACCCAGAACCTAAAGGACAAAACCTAGCTTTCACAACAGCACAAAGGATAAAAATAGCTACAAACCTTCACAAAATAAGATTAATTAATTAATTCTCCACTTAAGAGGTACACGCTGATGGATGTATGAGAAAGCACAAGCCATCCATACAGTGCCTCTAAGAAACACACCTTAAAAGACAAAAGAAGACTCAGGGTAAAGAGTTGGAAAAGAATATTTTAGGCAAATGGAAACCAAAAGCAAAGAGGGTCTCAATCTTATTTTAGATATGGGTGTATTTAAAGCAACTAAAGCTAAAAAGACAAAGATGGACACTTTATACTTGTCAAGGGAAAAATACAACCAGAGGACATTTCTATTCTAAATATTTATGCACCCAATTTAAATGTTCCCAAATTTATGAAACAGACCTTATTTGATCTGAGCAATAGGATATCCTATAACACCATGTTATTTGGGGGACTTTAACACACCTCTGGTTAACCTGGACAGATCATCTAAAAAGAAACTAAACAAACATACAAGATACTTGTATATGAACCTAGAACAAATGGACTTAATAGACATATATAGAACACTCCATCCCAAAGCTAAGGAATGTACATTCTTCTCATTAGCCTGTGTAACATACTCCAAAATAGATGATATCCTAGGTCACAAATCAAAATTGAAAGAATTGAACTTATATACTTCCTACCTTCTCAGACCACAAGGCAATGGAGGCGGAACTCAATCCTAACAAAAATTTTTATCCCCATGTAAAGGCATGAAAATTAAATGACCTTATGCTGAATGGCAGCTGATTTAAGAAAGACATGAAGAGGAAATTATTAAATACCTCAGTGTTATAACAAGGAAGCTACCAGTTACCAAAACCTGTGGGATACTACAAAAACTGTCCTAAGGGGGAAATTTATTGCATTCAATGCCTACAGTTGTAAAAGAGAAAGAGAACACATCAACAACCTAATGAATCATCTCAAGGAAGAAAAGGAGGAGCAATTCAATCCCAAACTCAGTAGAAAAACAAAAATAACCAAAAGTAAGTCAGAAATAAATAAAACTGAGAACAGAGGGATCATTAAAAAAATCAATGAAACAAAAGTTTGTTCTTTGAAAAGATAAATAACATGTATAAAACTTTGGCCAGATTAGCTAGAAATAGAAAAGTAAAATCCCTAATAACCTCAATCAGAAATGAAAAAGGAAAAATACGAGCAGTTGTCACAGAAATACAAGAGATTATCTCTGACTACTACAAGGAACTCTAAGCGAAGAAATTTGACCATGTGGAGAAAATGTACAAAAATCTATAATCACATCACCTCCCTATACTTAACCAGGAAGAAAAAGATCCTTTGAGCAGATCAATATCAAACATTGAGATTGCAGAAAAACTTGAAAGGCTTCTACCACCAACAAAAAAGCCCTCAGCTAGGGGGATTCACATTAGAATTCTGTCAAACCTTGAAAGAAGAGCTTGTTCCAATACTGAAGAATTTATTCCAAAACAATGGGAAGAAAAGAACCTTCCCTAAAACATTCTGTGAAGGAAACATCACCCTGATACTAAAACCAAGTAATGATCTAATAAAAAATGAGAACTACAGACCAAGTTCTCTAATGAATGTTGATGCAAAAATACTTCATAAAATCTTATCCAATAAATTGTAGCTACACATTTAAAATAATTATACATCACAATCAAGTGATGCAAGGTTGGTTTAACATATGCTAATCCATAAATGTAATTCACCATATCAATAAAAATTAAAAAAAAAGACCATATGTCCCTATCAATAGATGCAGAAATATCATTTGGCAAAATTTCTCATTCTTTTATAGCAAGAAGACTTAAGAAAATAGGCATAGGTGAGACACTCCTTAAGCTGATTGAAGCCATCTACAACAAACCTACAGCAAATGTCATACTGATTGGAGTGAAATAGAAAATTTTTCCACTTAGAACAGACTAGGTTGTCCTTTATCACCACTGCTATTCAACATAATGCTGGAAGTTCTGGCCAATGCAATCAGGCAAAAAAGGATATAAAGGGCATCCAAATGGGGGCAGAGGGATGGGGGCAGTAACAACTCTTACTTGTTGCTGATGATGTGACCTTATATTTAGAAAAACCCAGAGAGTCAACCACAAGACTCCTAGAAATGATCAAGAAATACAGCTATATCTCAGCGTACAAAATCAATCTCCACAAATTAATGCCTTTGTATATATGCTAGCAAGAGGCAAGTCAAGCAGCTAATCAAAAATACAATACCATTCACAGTAGCTTCAAAGAAAATGAAATACCTAGGAATATACCTACCAAAAAAAGGTGATGGACCTCTACAAAGAGAATCCAAAACCCTAAGAAAAGAGTAGAAGACATTAACTTGGCTGGGAACAATCAACATTGTTAAAATGTCATGCTACTCAAAGTAATCTACAGATTCAGTGCAATCCCCATTAAATTAGCAACATCATACTTTGATGATCTGGAAAATAATAGTTCCTTAATTTGTATGGAGCTAGAAAAAAACCTCATATAGCCAAGGCAATTTTAGTAATAATAACAAGGCAGCATCACTCTCTCAGACTTTAGGTTATATTACAAGTTCACAGTGATCACAACAGCATGATTGTGGCACAAAAATAGAGACATAGATAAATGGAACTGAATAGAAAGCCAAGAAATGAAACCTGTCTTCAATAGCCATCTTGTCATTGATAAACCAAATAAAACCATACTGGGAAAACTGGATAAAGACATGTAAAAGACTTAAATTGAACTCTCAGTTTTCCCCAGTTTCAAATATTGACGCAAAATGGATAAAAGATTTAAATCTAAGACAAGAAACAATAAAAATCATAGAAGAAACTTTGGGAAAAATTCTTGATGATGTTGGCCTGGGAAAAGATCTTATGAAGAAAATTTTAGTGGCAATGGCAATGACAACAAAAATAAGAACTGGAACTTAAATAAACTGAAAAGCTTCTGAACAGCTAAGGACATAGTAATTAAAGCAAATAAACAGCCTTCCAAATGGGAAAATATATTCGCATGAATCTGACAAAGGCTTGATAATTTGAATCTATAGAGAACTCAAATTAATCAACAAGAAGAGAAAACAATCCCATCTATCATGGGGAGATAAACATGAACAGAAATTTCTCTGAGGAAGACAGATGAATGGCTAACAAGCATAGGAAAAATGCTCATCACCCCTTATCATCAGAGAAATGTAAATCAGAGCCACCCTTAACCCCACTGAGAATTGCCCACATCACAAAGTCCCAAAGTTACAGATGCTGGCATGGGTGTGGGGAAAGAGAGAACACTTTTACACTGTTGGTGGGACTACAAACTAATGCAGCCTCTTTGGAAAGAAGAATGGAGAATCTTCAAATAACTCAAATTAGACCTCCCATTTGACCCCCAAATCCCACTACTAGTCATCTACCCAGAAAAAAAAATCGTTTTAACATAAAGACATGTGCGCTAGATTGTTTATTGTAGCTCAGTTTTCAATGTGGAAACAACCTGAATCCCCACCAACTCAAGAATGGATTAATCAGCTGTGGTGTATGTATTCCATGGAGCACTATACAGCCTTAAAAAAGGAGCTGATGTTACATCTTTTCATTAACCTTGATAGAGTTGAAAAACATTCTTCTTAGTAAAGTATCACAAGAATGGAAAAGCAAGCATGCAATGTACTCAATTTTATTATGAAGCCAGTAGATGATCTAACACACTTCCATGCAGGAGAAAAACTTAATTCTATTCAGTCAAGGGGAGGGAAAAGAGAAAGGGGAGTCGAGGAAGGGGGAATGATGGGCTCCCACTTAAAAGGCTCAAGGCAGGGGGTGTAGGGCACACATTTTGGGTGCAGGACATAACATAAGAGAGATTCAATCTAACAGTCAAAAATTGTGATCTGGTTATTTGTATCTTCACAACAATCTGAAACTAAAAAAAAAAAAAAGAAGAAAATAAATATCTTTACTACTCTGGTAATCTATTTTATTATATTTAATGAATCTGAGAATCCAGGAAATTAGTTATTGTCAAAATGGAATTGTATTTGTGGGTTAAAATGCTATGAATAATACGCACAATATGTAATACGCATCCCACTGAATAAGAATAAAATATCTAAGTCTAAGGTATCTCCTGGCAGCCATTGGAAAGATTATTGCTGGAGTATAAATATGTAAAATTTCAAATGCACAGCTTGGATGTGTATAAATAAATTAGAAAATATAATAATGTGTCCATCTCAAGAAAGGGATATGTTTTAAGTGGAAAAGTAATCTTGTTAAGTATTCATGTGGAAAGATATATAGAAAATATTAAATAATATAAAACAGTCAAATGTGTTCTATAAAGTATTAAATCCATTCACAAATACAGTGTGAGTAGGTACTCTATAGATTCATAATTTACAAGATGGAGATAGGAAACTTTTGAAATCTTTTCATTGCTTCATATGAAGGTAATAATATACACATTCAGTCACACATCACATTTATAAATTGAATAGAATAATTTGTATCATACAGGTTACATACAAGTTAGGGCATTACTTTTATAAATTTAAGTGACAAAAATATTTGCTTAAGATTAACACACACACCCAAGCATACCCCACACACAGTTTTTAAAAGTAAACATTTAAGTTTTGAAATAAAAAAAGACCATTTGTTTTCCAAATCTAGTTAAAATTAACTCAATTTTCTACATTACATTGAAATAAATATAGATTATAATTCATATTCTCTGGCACAGAAGTACATGACTATAAAGATAACTTCAGAAGACTGAAGACTATTACATCCAAGCAAACATCTTTATGCTTTCACGACCACATTCCCCCAAAATGGATTCAGTCTAACCTCCATAAGAGGGAAACACATCTTAAACTCTCAAATTGTGTCTCTGCTTTTTCATCTCAATTATCATAAAATGCATTTAAATACATTTTTAAATATCAATAATTAGAAGTTACTTTCATCAACACCAACTTTTATATAAAATAGCCTAAAGTAATGAAATACTGATGTAAAGTGAAATTCTATAATTGGAAGTTAATTGGGGCATTGTCTTCAATTATTGTATGCTAACTCTTTTAAAGTAAACAGAAATCTTTCAAAAGGGAAGAAACAAAAAATCTATTCCCATTAAGGCAAACCTTCTGTAGTAAAGCTAATGTTCTTACTAAAGCAATAAATTAGATCTGTGTCAACATGTTTTACTGAAATCAATTCTAACTAAAACTGATAAACTTTGGCGTATTTGTTGACTTCTTCAAGGGATAGAATCTTTAACTTAGAAGAAAGTTGTTCTCAACTTTAACAATTAAATTTATACAAATATTTAAATCCAGCAATTTTTTCAGATAATAATATATATATTAACAAGACCTGCTGCATTACATAAAAGACAGTTTTCAAAGGCATGGGTCACTCTTACCACTCTTATTCAACTAGAATGTAGAAAAATCCTTTTCTTTGTTGCAAGTGAATTGAAGACTAACATATTTACAGAAGCTGACAGTTATTTATCAGGGGACATTGCCATTTGCCTGGTAACTGAGATAACTTGTAGTAATTAAAAGATAAATTGGTATTTATATTTAATTATAAAGAAATCTATACCTCATTTAGTATTTAATTACAATTTGCTAAAAGCAATCTAACTGTTCCATACACTTTCAGATTTATAAAATTACATAATAAATAAGATTTTCATGTTCATTAGTTTATTAATCTGATGGTTTTAAAACTAAATAATTATTTTTGTACCAGTTTAGCTTTCTATTACTTTGTGTCTACTAAAAATAACCTATAGATTCATTTTTTCCTATATACCTTCTTCTGGTATATTGGAAAATATGGCACTATCAATTGCAAATTTTCAATACTTTATCATATTTAAGTAGATGGGGCTTCTTGTCTGACAAAATGTATAGTTTCACTTTGGAGTTCTCTCACCCTTGAAGGAATAGCCAAGGTGACATCCATGGCTACTCAAGGGATAGACAACACAGACATTTTTATAACATAAAAACTTCTTTAGAAGTCACCATACTAAAGGGTTTTTTTTTCTACTTTCTAGTGAAATTGGTTACCTATGAAAAAGAAGCAAAATCCCTTTGATAGAAAAATGTGATTGATATTTGCTGAAATTTTTTTATATCCTATTTCTTATTTTAGGATTTTCAAGTTCTTTGTACTTTATTTTGAAGACAGATGAACTTACAATATACAATTAAAAAAAAAACTGTGCCCAGTTTTTCAATCATAAAAAATTATTTCATCATTTCCATATCATTCTTTCTCAGTAACTATAAAAATTCTTGCAAAAAAATTAATTATTATTCATCAGAAACTAAAACAGAGTGTATAAAAACATAAATGCCATAACTGAGAGAGTTATTTAAGGGGAAAATTAAATTTGATCTCAGAAAATATAAAAATAAGAAATACTGGCTCAGTGCCTGTGGCTCAAGTGGCTAAGGCACCAGTCACATACACCTAAGGTGGCAGGTTCAAATCCAGCCCGGCCCACCAAAACAACAATGATGGCTGCAACCAAAAAAAAAAATAGCTGGGCATTGTGGTGGGCACCTGTGGTCCCAGCTACTTGGGAGGCTGAGGCAAGAGAATTGCTTGAGCCCAGGAGATGGAGGTTGCTATGAGCTGTGATGCTACAGCACTCTACCCAGGGGGACAGCTTGAGGCTCTGTCTCAAAAAAAAAAAAAAAAGAAAGAAATACTAATCTGTTTTCATACACAAATTTAAAACAAGGTGATTTTTTTATTGCCAAGAAAACTATAAGTGCCACTTAAAATCAGTCTGCTTAAAAATTCATATGCTATATTTCTTCTACATAATAATAGATAATATATGTTGAACACTTACTCTAATACAGCCAGATGCTGCATTATGATTTTTGAAAACTTAACTTAGTCCTCATAAATTTCTGCATGTTAGGTACATTTTTATCTTAATTTACAATTGCAGAGATATTGAATAATTCAGTTCAGTTCCCCAGTAGTAAGTAGTGAGTCAAGATGTGAACCCCGGCAATCCAGCTCAGACATCATGCCTGTGAACAACAACACTGGCTTACCCTTTCAGGTAGCTTGAATGCCTCTCTTAAACAAGAAGCAGCATATTATCTTCTGAAGACCATACCAATGGTGGATACTTGGAGCAGATCTTAACATTTTACTTTATACAAAATTAAAATTCCTTTGTGGACATCAATGCACTTTAGTCCTCGTAACTTTCTTCTTGGCCGCTCCTTATTACACCTTGCTAATTTTTCTACAGAGTCCTGGCACACTTACCAAAATGTATTTTTGTGAGTGTGATGGGTGAATTTACATGTATATAATTCAGTTTGTTCTGCTAAACCCACCAGGTGAGAGAATATCTGCTAATTTGCCTTATGAGATCCAGGCTATTACTTGCATTTGTTTGAGAAAAAGTTATTAACTGCTCACCTCATCTAGTTGAAATAGTTAGAAAGCCACATGAACTATCAGATTCAGTATATAGGGAGTAAACAAACCTTGTAACATATTAATGTTGTCTTGTCTTAAAACTCATTTAGAATAACCAATCTCTGATATGTTGGAATGACAAAATAATCCATAAGAGGTGATACTGAGAGGAAATAAAGATGTTAAAAAAAAAACCAAACAGGAGAAAAAAATTGTGTAAAAGATTTACATATAGATCAAATAAGAAATAGAGTCCTAGGCTTGGTGCCTATAGTTCAAGAGGCTAAGGGGCCAGCCATATACACCAGATCTAGTGGGTTCAAATCCAGCCTGGGCCTGACAAAGAATGACAGCTATAACCAAAAAATGGCCAGGTGTTGTGGCGGGCACCTGTGGTCCCAGCTACTCGGGAGGCTGAGGCAAGAGAATCGCTTAAGCCCAGGAGTTGCAGTTTGCTGTGAGCTGTGATGCCATTCCACTCTACCCAGGGTGACAGCTTGAGGTTCTGTCTCGAAAAAAATTGAGTCTTGGTAAATTTTAATTACCACCAAATGGACTCCATGAGAAATTCTGAACAATCATATGGTTTGATGTTCATCATTTATTCAAAATCACATACTCATGGGAATAATGGAAGTTAGACATAAAGGAAAAAATAGCCATCTTTTCACTCTTTTCTTTTTCTTTAAAAAGAAAAAGTCATGAAACCAGCTATATATCAGACTCTACTCTAAGTCTTTTGAATATAAAATATATTTTAAATCTTATCCTCAAAACATAAAGTAATTCTAACATTGAGACTGAGTTTCAGTAGTTTGTCCAACTGAAAATTCAACTTAAAAATTGTTACAATTAGAATTTGAGCTCAGTTTTATCTGATTTCAAACCTTGAGCTTTTCTTACCACTCTATGCTGTTTCCTAAATATCAGACGTTATTTGCCAGAATACTCTAATTATATGGAGACATGTATAATAATTATAAGAGTTCTCAGCAGCCATCCCAGGGATTGAATGTCTCTATTAATTTCAAGAAGTAAAATGACATTCTAAAATTCAAATTAATTTTAATTCACAGTGATGATGCTCTAAATGACATATAACTTTTGAGAGGAGGAAAGAGGAGGAAAGGGGAGATGCAAAAACAATAGTAATGAAAAAGATAAGATTTTACTACTTTTAAAATAGTGATAATTATTTTCTTTCAAGAACAAAATATATAATAATATTTTAAATTTGGATATTAGAAACATTTATATATGTAAATATATTATAAACTACAATAATATAGTATATGAAGGTTGTCCCAAAAGTATCAGCCATGTGTGGCTCTATTTTTCTTTTCTTTTCTTTCTTTTTTTTTTTTTTTTTTCCTTGAGACAGAGTCTCACTATGTGGCCCTTGGTAGAGTGCTGTGGCATCACAACTCAACAGCAACCTCAAACTCTTGGGCTCAAGTAATTCTCTTGCCTCAGCCTCCCAAGTAGCTGGGACTACAGGTGCCCACCACAACACCCGGCTACATGTCTCTATTTTTCAGAGTTCATGGAGGGATACAAGAAAACAAGACAGCCCTCTTATTTTCTTGTCTGCCAGTATGAATTTGCTAGCCAACTTGGCTCTACTTGAAGAAAGCGAAGACCAAAAAAGCATATATATTTTTCAGTTATATATTATATGTATAATTGACATGGTATTAAAATATTGACTAATTTTTTATGTAGATTTTCTACTATCTCTAATTTCTATTAAATAATGGCTACTGAGTAGGCAGCCTCCAACCCACCCCAATTTCTTACTATTCTTGCTTTCCTTTCTCTCTCTCTCTCCCCTATTTTTTCTTCCTCTGGGGGAAGTTTCTGATTCAATATCCTGAATTGTAAGTTACTGAGTTGACACTAGCTTTTCTGTTTTTATAAATTCCTTCTCCTCTTCAGAAGATTTTTTAAAGAACCTATAATTTTAAAAATTAGTGTAGAGTAACTTTGAAGGTCAACAACATTCTTAGGAAGGATTTCCTGATACTGAGGACACAGTGGAAGGTACTGTGGCTGAAAACAGGAAGGAAGTTCCATACACTGCTTCCTATCAGGACCTCACTACTCTTCAAGAGCTGATGGGTCAGTGTGATTGCTAGGATTTGGATGTTTGTCCTGTTCAAATATGAAGTTTCATCCCTAAGTATCAACACTGAGCAGTATTTGAATCATGGGGGCATATTGCTCATGAATAAATCGATGCCTTCCCTAAGGGAAGGGCATCAGTTCTCTACTCTTTAAGCTCCTGCAAGAGCTACTTATTAAAAAACTGGCACCATTCTTGCTACCTTTGCTTATTTACCATGTGACATCTTTACATACACTGGATTCTGCTTCCACTTTCTGTCCTAAGTTCAAGCAGCCTTAAGCCCTCACCAGGCACAGATTCCCAACCTTGAACTTCCCAGCAACCAGAATCATGAGCCAGATAAACCTTTCTCTTTATAAATTACCAAGTCTCAGGTATTTTTCTGCAGCAACCACTAAAATAACTTCAGTATTAATGCATGTCAAAGGCCAAACCTCAATACCAAAATCTCCTGGGCTAAAAGACTATAGCTTATGCAGCAGACATGGTGAGCCTGAAAGAATTATATGGTCTGATAGCAAAGGGGTCTCTAAAGAAGTCTCACAAAGGAGTCTCACAGGCAAGGACCTTGGACAGATAATCTACGACAAGAGAAAAAGCCTTTATGTTCTGGCACTTTTGTAAGAGCCAATAACCTTAGCACACCTTGACGTATGCTGTCTAAAGGTGTGAGACTTGGTGAATTGGGCTATTAAATATAAAGATAGATAACATATACTTACATTTATAGACTAAGACTCATAGTTCTGCAGTAGTATAGAAAATATAGATAGCATATACTGAATTATATTGATGATATTCCAGGTAAATATTAACATTACATAGTGATTATAAATTAGTTTTACTTTAACTCTTACATAAGATCTACTCTTTGAGAACTCTCCTCCTGAGAAAAAAAACAAAAAACAACACCATGGAATGAACTGATGATATCTCAAATCTTAAAGGTAGACTCATAAGTCAGTGTTATAAAAGGAGTTAGGAATATTTAAACACATTATGATGTGTTTCCTTCTTTAAAGTTAGAGAAATTTAGTCCTTTCACTAATTATTGACATTATAAAAAACTCAAGCATGAAATAGCTGAATTAGCTAAAATGACATGCTATAGCATTTTTTAACAGTATATAAAGTTATATTTCTTTCAGTAAAGGTTTAAGTAAAATAAGTTCAGAAAAATATTTTTAAAGAGAAAAATATTTCAAAAGGCAGAAAAGTTGAGATTTTATCTTTTTTATTGAATTAGTTATTACTAAGGAAAAATAATAGAAATAAGGATTGCTTACAAGTAATATTTGACGAATTTCCTTAGCATCCTCACCTTATCCTTTTGTGAATAATATGAATAAGATAGTCTGAGACGTGAGTATTCCAGGACTTAACAAAAAGTTAAAAATTGAAAGCTAAAGAACTTAAATGTTTTATTTCATTTTTACATCAAGGCTGTCTCATTTTTAAAAAGAAGATATGAAAGACTCCTGAAAAGATTCATTTCCTATACTCACTTGAAAGTTAACCTTTTGAGTATACTAGAAATAATAAAATCTTCAATTAGGGATTATGATGTTCAAAGTAGCTTTCAAAGAAGTCTTGAGCAAAGGACTAGAGAAGACTCAAAAGTGTGTAAGTTCCCCTGACCAACTTGCTCCAAAATGTTTTCTTTTCAAAGGTTAATTTATACAGCAGATTCACCAATTAAGTAGTTTTGCCACACATCAAATGTAATAATCCCCATCTTTTGGAGGTGGAAGGAGGACATTTGGATCATAATGACAGAAGAACCAGAGTAAAGATAATGGGAAATCTCTGGGTCACACTTCTGTGTGAGAGGAGAGTCACACTGATACCATCCTGGACAAATGGGAATCTATTCTAGTGTTGAACATGCAATATTTTAGCAATTCTAGACACCTAGGATGGGTTGAAGGGTTGGGAGAACACCAATAAACTTCAAAAATTTTTAGGTTTTAAGCAATTGCTCAGTTACTACCATCAAAATCAACTATTCTTCTTTTCTAATTCTTCTTTTTCATGACTTTAAATAAACTCTGCAGTCCCCTAGGTTATCATACCAAATAATTTACTCATGTGAACAGAGAGTATTGGCCTAAAAGGAGATTCCTTCTTTTTTTTTTCAAATATATGTTAAATATAATTCAATGGCTTTTCAAAATTTATATGAGGTTATTTACAAGATTGCATTCTATATCATTAACATTACTGACTTGCTTACTTGTTTGTTTAATAATGCAAAAAAAGTCCTTAAAGAGGAAAGAATTGAAAACATCATTTTCCCTACAGCAACAATTTTCTAACATACCTTAAAACTTCTTGACTGAATTGTTCTGATCCATTCCAATACAAAATCATCAACTATTGTATGCCTTACTTTTCTTGAGGGCAAACTGCCTTCGAAATTAATGATAATTCACTTTTAAAATTTTTAATAATTATTGTTTGTATTTTTTAAAATTTTAAACTATTAAGGGGTAAAATGTTTCTGTTACAAGGATATCTTTTATAAAGTTTAAGTTGGGGCTTTTCATGTGCCCATCATTCAAATACTCAAAATGTTAAAATTTATTGTTTAGCCCTTCCTTCTTTCCTCCTTCCTTCCTTCCTCCCTTCTCTTTCTCTCTCTCTTTTGAAACAGAGTTTCACTCTGTCACCCTGAGTAGGGCGCTGTGGCATTCTAGCTCACAGCAACCTCCAACGCTTGGATTCCTACTCATCCTCCAGAGTATCAAGGCCTATAGATTGAAAGGTTCTGGAACCAAGGATGAAAGATTATTTCAAGGAGTGAAATGAAAGAAAAACAGAATCCCCTTTCTGTAGAAATAATGTGGTCTTTATTTCCACCTAGATGCAGGTGGGGTGAAATCAAGAAAGGAATTCCACACGTGGGTTATGGTAGATGGGGATTTAAAGGGTTGGGGAGCACAGTAATTGGCGGCATTCCTATTTCCTGGGAGGGACATTAGTGTGACCCTTCCTTGGGCGGGGCAGGCCTATTTGGGCGGGTACACCTGATTCTATCATAGATGCCTACCACAATGCCCAGTTGATTTTTCTATTTTGTAGTAGAGACTGGTTATCTCTCTTGCTCAGGCTGTTCTCAAACTTCTGAGCTCAGGTAATCCATCCACCTTGACCTGTTTAACCTTTTAAATGTTATTTGAGGGTAATTTACTTCATTCGTTCAGTTATTTTAAGGTATACCCTAGCTTATGATTACAGTCATTTTGTTGTACTAACAAGTCTTGTTCATTCTTTCTAATTACATTTTTCACTCATTGACCATTCTCACTTTTTAATCCTCCCTCCCAGTAACTTTCTTAGACACAGGTACATTAGGGTGACCAGATTCTAACATCTGTAAGGCGGGACAGCATGGCACGGGGGCTGAGCGGGCGGAGTGGGGGGGCGGAGGGGGCCCGGGGCAGGGGACCGCCAGGCAGGGCCTGATAAGGCAAACTTTGATAAGCAGTTCTCGATAATCACTTCTCAGCAATTATTTATTACAGTTTAGCATTACAAAATTAACAAAAATAGGCTCCTGTGGCTCAAGCGGCTAAGGCATCAGCCACATATACCTAAGGTAGCGGTTCGAATCCAGCCGGGCTGCCAAACAACAATGA